>NC_084658.1:127500-430000 GCF_019802595.1 Syngnathoides biaculeatus
CAAAGAGACACGTTTGTGCAGTCAGATCATCGCAAAGTATCGCTCAACACAGATCAAGTGTGTCAATCATTCACAGGTAGCTATGTTATGCAAGCGAAGAACTGCTAATTCATTTATATGAGACGTATTGAAAATCAAATATAGGGCATACCTTCGTGCTAACAAAGTCCGGTTTAGCTTAGCTCGGGAGCCGCCGAACAGAGACACGTTTGTGCAGTCAGATCTTCGCAAAATATCGCTCAACACAGATCAAGTGTGTCAATCATTCACACGTAGCTATGTTATGCAAGCGAAGAACTGCTAATTCATTTATATGAGACATGTATTGAAAATCAAATATAGGGCATACCTTCGTGCAAACATAGTCCGGTTTAGCTTCGCTCCCTAGCCGGCAACAAACGGACACGTTTGTGCAGTCAGATCATCGCAAAATATCGCTGAATACAGATCAAGTGTGTCAATCATTCACACGGAGCTATGTTATGCAAGCGAAGAACTGCTAATTCATTTATATGAGACATGTATTGAAAATCAAATATAGAGCTTACCTTCGTGCAAACATATCTGTTCCGGTTGATTTTAGATGGATTCAGTTGATCATACGATCTTCCACAAAGTTTGATCCATTGAAGACATTTTTCGTACTCGGTCTTCTGTTCCGGTGATATTAGATGGATTCAGTTGATGATGCGGTCTTCCACAAAGTTTGATCCATCGAAGACATTTTTCGTACTGGGTCTTCGGTTTTGGAAAGGGTACGAATTGCACTCCACCAACTAGCTTTTCAGGATACCTGTCGTCACTATTATAAAGTCCGTGACTACCTCTTAACCATATCTATTGTTAAAGAACCCAAATACGCGATAAAACGCGAACAAAAGCTATACTGGACCATGCAACGTTGTCTGAGGGAACTGCGGGTGCAAAAAAGGGGCGTGGTTTATGCAGATCTCTGGCCTCTGATTGGTCAGCGACGTGGATGACGCAATTTCTACGGAGGGGTCAATTCTCAGGGAAAAGGCCCTGTCTGTGCCTATTGTAAGAAGCCCGGTCACTTGATTTCTGCTTGCAAAACACTCAAATACAAAAATCAGTGCATCCCAGTAGGCACAAGACATGGATTCAACGTTGAATTAACCTTGTTTTAGGTCGTGACGTCGAAGAACCTAAATTCAACGTAAATTCCACAGTTGAATTTTTCCGTTGTCAAATAACGTTGTTTCAACGTTGATTCCTCGTGGATGTCGCAACTAACGTGATGTGTCAGTTAGTCTGAAAATATTCCCATGATGCACTGCACATGATGCTGCCATTCCTAGTTTTCAAATCGTCAGCAATCGTTGTGATTTACAATTTTTATCGTAATTAATCTGTCTAAACTATCAGTCCGTCCATCAAGGCTGTGAGCTCCAACAGTGACTGCTAGTTTCAGATCACGTCAGCCGTACATTCTCTGCCCGAGCTGTAGTGGGAACTTCCACGGGGTTTGGAGGTAACCAGGACGCCGGGTCGACGGATGAAGTTGACTTTCTGTGTGTGTGATAGGTTTGCATGTTCCGCCTGCCAGTAGGTGGCGGTGGGTTGTTTGCTGATGTAGTTGACTGAAGGAGAAGAAGAAGTCAGTGCCCACCTAACACAGGCTGTACGTTGTCATTTAGGGACCAGCGAGCCTTGTTTCCCCCCCCCAAGGCAACAACGTTTCCCACACACCACCTGAAGTGTCTGTCGTGAGTGGTGAAACATCTGCTCCAGAGACGCTCGCTAGCCACCATTTCCACTCTCTCAATTTCACTATATTTTATTTTGTTTGTAACATACCTTAAGAAAAAAGTTATTTGTTCTAAATGTTAAAGGGCTACTGTCATGAAATGGATGATTTTTAGTATGTTATTAATTAAAAAAAACGTCATCCAATATGGGCCCATGCGTTTTTTCACCACAAAACATGATTTTGACGTATACAGCTTTTTGTAACTCCCGCCATGAAGGACCCAGCCGAGAATGCCTCACTCAGCCGCATGCGTGCAGTAAAGCACCCCGGCTCGACTGTGTTGTTCATCGCATACTCCGGCGTCTATGAACAACCCCCTAAAGCAGCACCGCTTGGCTCCGTCATAAGCCACACCGGCCGGATGCGATGATCCACGATGGCTCATGTTCGCCGCGGAAGTGGATCGGACGGGGATGTGGTTTGACCGTGATCGCATATCATTGGAATATGGCTCGAAACAATAGTGTAATATTGCCCCGGTAGCTTCACTCGGTTGTGTGGTGTTCTCCTTTTCGAAAAGAGCTTCCGTGTCAGAAAGGGCGCGTTTGTCTCCCATAGTTAGGGTGCACGGCGTGTTTTCACTGGAGAATGTCCAGGTGACGTCATGGACGGAGGATGCAGCCAATATGGCGACCATTTAGATATCATAGAATGACACATCTGCAACTTTGCGCATGGATGACGCGCTCTCCGCTCACATTTATTTTTTCGTATAGACATTGAAGTGAATCATGTTATATGTATTTTTCATTACAATATCTATTTTAGAATGTTTATAGGGATGACACTTGGGCTTTAAACATACATGTATTACTGGGGGCTAATCGTTTGTAGTTTGACACTGCATAGTAAAGGTTTCAATCTATAGTTTTAATGGCTCAATTTCCATGTAGCATGGCTACGTTGATTTTTTTGTTGTATTGTCATGTCGATGCAATTTACGAATACAATGAAAAGCAATGTTGTTTCAGCCTTGTAAGACAACGTTGATTCTAGGTTAGAGTGTGACGCCGTCGCAATTTACAAATACAATGTTAAAATAACGAATTTTCGACATTGGACCTGGACGTTGTTTCAACGTAAAATCCACTTCTTGTGCCTGCTGGGATGGTTTCCCTAAATCCATGTGCATATATCACACCTCAGCCTTCCTTGCCATTTGGTTCTGAGGAGAGTTTTGGTTCTGACAAAGAACTTTCAGATTCTGGAGTTCCGGTGAAGCTTTTGCCTTTTATTCACAATGGTTCGGTTTCACTTATGGGAGATAATTCTACCCCAAGGCCCATTACTATTCTGAGGGACACTGGAGCTCTGCATTCTCTGATTTTGAAGAATGTTTTGCCTTTTTCTGCAGAGTCTTCAGCTAACTCAAATATTATTATTAAGGGTATAAGTGATCATTCTCTTGCTCCATTGCATTTTGTGAATTTGACTTCAGATCTGGCTTCTGAAACCATCGAGGTTGGTGTTCTTGACTCTGTTCCAGTTCTGGGTGTTGATTTGTTGATCGGCAACGATCTTATGAAGCACAAGTTGGCGCTGTCCTATTGTCACTGTTTCTCCGGAGTGTTCGGCCAATACAGAGCAATTGGAGTGTGACATTCCGGGTATTTTTCCGTCTTATCCAATGACTGCTTCGATGTCAAAAGACATTTTTTCCAAAACTTCTTTGTCAAATTAATCCATTTTTGATTTATCAGATAAATTTATGGTTCATTCTGTAGCCTCAGAGGCTGATGACCTATCTACAAACTCCTCAGGTCCTACTGATTAGTCTGAAAATTTGTTAAACAAGTCAGTTCTCTTGCAACAACACTCTCCTCCCCAGTGACTGATTGTACAGTTGATGATGATGCAAGCGTCAATGACAATGTTGATGATGTTAGCGATGTCAAGTTGGATGACTTCAGTGACAATGCTTCACTGAGATTGTGTAATTCTGATGTGCTAGCTCACCTTGATGAGAAATTGAAACATTTGTCAGCTGAGCAGAAAGCTGAACTGTCACATCTGCTTTTTGAGTTTTCTCACCTGTTTCCAGATGTGCCTGGCCGCACATGCCTGAATAGTCATGACATAAATGTGCGTGATGCTGTGGCTGTGAAACAACACCCATATCGAATGAATCCTGCGAAGAGCGAGATTCTGCGGAAGGAGGTGCAGTACATGCTGGACAATGACATGGCATGGCAGGGAAACAGACTGTCCATCTTGCAAAGTGCATGTTTGGAAAGGCCCAGGTTGAATTCCTGGGGCATGTTGTCGGGCACGGCCAGGTACAACCAGTTAGCGCTTGGATGAAGGCTATTGCACGCGCTGATGCACTCTCCAGGGCGTAAAGTTTTGTTTGATGTTTGGTACTTCTGTTCTATTTTTCTGTTTTCTTTATTTTCTGTTTCTTCTTATTTCTATTGTTTTGTCCTGTTTTGTGTCGCTTCGTTGTATTTCAACAGAAGGTTTCTTTGTAACTTTATTTTCCTTAAGAGGGAGAGTGTTATGTGTGCGTGTATTTTTATTTTCCTTTCATACTTTTATGTTACTATGATGTGATTCTTTTGTGATGTGGAATTCTGGAATGTTCTGAGAGGGGCCTATAGAAGAAGACTGAGAAGGACCGTCAACAGAGCTACTGACCACCACTCTTTGGACAAGTAGACAAGTACACCCCCCACTGCATTCTGCCTTTCATTCTTGGACATTTCTGGACATTAGTTAACTTGGAATATTCGCTGGAAAGAACATTTGCCTGGTTGTTCAAATCTGGTGACTAATGCAGCCCTATGGGGGCACAAACCAGTGCAATCTGTAGGCCGGTCCCAAGCCCGGATAAATGCAGAGGGTTGCGTCAGGAAGGGCATCCGGCGTAAAAACTGTGCCAAACAAATATGAGCGTTCATCTAAAGAATCCCATACCGGATCGGTCGTGGCCCGGGTTAACAACGCCCGCCCCCGGCACTGCTAACCTACAGGGCGTCGGTGGAAATTCAGCTACTGTGGGTCGAAGACAAAGAAGAGGAGGAAACCGGATCCAGCGTCAGAAGAAAAAGAGGAATGCACAGAGCCTACAACTGAGTGTAGGGACTTTGAATGTTGGGACTATGACAGGAAAAGCACAGGAGTTGGTTGACATGATGATTAGGAGAAAGGTTGATATTCTGTGCATCCAAGAGAGCAGGTGGAAAGGTAGTAAGGCTAGAAGTTTGGGAGCAGGGTTTAAATTATTCTACCACGGAGTAGATGGGAAGAGAAATGGAGTAGGGGTTATTTTAAAGGAAGAGCTGGCTAAGAATGTCTTGGAGGTAAAAAGAGTATCAGATCGAGTGATGAGACTAAAATTTGAAATTGAGGGTGTTATGTATAATGTGGTTAGCGGCTATGCACCACAGGTAGGATGTGACCTAGAGTTGCAAGAGAAATTCTGGAAGGAACTAGATAAAGTAATTCTGAGCATCCCAGACAGCGAGAGAGTTGTGATTGGTGCAGATTGTAATGGACATATTGGTAAAGGAAACAGGGGCGATGAAGAAGTGATGGGTAAGTACGGCATCCAGGAAAGGAACTTTGAAGGGCAGATGGTGGTGGACTTTGCAAAAAGGATGGAGATGGCTGTAGTGAACACTTATTTCCAGAAGAGGGAGGAACATATAGTGACCTACAAGAGCGGAGGTAGAACCACGCAGGTAGATTATATTTTGTGCAGACGATGTAATCTGAAGGAGGTTACTGACTGTAAAGTAGTGGTAGGGGAGAGTGTAGCTCGACAGCATAGGATGGTAGTATGTAGGATGATTCTGGTGGTGGGTAGGAAGATTAAGAAGACAAAGGTAGAGCAGAGAACCATGTGGTGGAAGCTGAGAAAGGAAGAATGTCGTGCGGCCTTCCGGAAAGAGGTGAGACAGGCTCTCGATGGACAACCGAAGCTCCCGGAAGACTGGACGACGACAGCCAAGGTGATCAGAGAGACAGGCAGGAGAGTACTTGGTGTGTCATCTGGTAGGAAAGGGGAGAAGGAGACTTGGTGGTGGAACCCCAAAATACAGGGAGTCATACAAGGAAAGAGATTAGCGAAGAAGAAGTGGGATACTGAGAGGACTGAGGAGAGGCAAAAGGAGTACATCGAGATGCGACGTAGGGCAAAGATAGAGGTGGCAAAGGCTAAACAAGAGGCATATGAAGACATGTACACCAGGTTGGACACGAAAGAAGGAGAAAAGGATCTCTACAGGTTGGCCAGACAGAGGGATAGAGATGGGAAGGATGTGCAGCAGGTAAGGGTGATTAAGGATAGAGATGGAAATGTGTTGACTGGTGCCGGTAGTGTACTAAATAGATGGAAAGAATACTTTGAGAAGTTGATGAATGAAGAAAATGAGAGAGAAGGAAGAGTTGAAGAGGCAAGAGTGAAGGACCAGGAAGTGGAAATGATTACTAAGGGGGAAGTCAGAAAGGCACTACAAAGGATGAAAAATGGAAACGCAGTTGGTCCTGATGACATACCGGTAGAGGTATGGAAGCAATTTGGAGAGATGGCTGTGGAGTTTTTGACCAACTTATTCAACAGAATACTAGCGGGCGAAAAGATGCCTGAAGAATGGAGGAAAAGTGTTCTAGTTCCCATTTTTAAGAACAAAGGGGATGTTCAGAGCTGTGGGAACTATAGAGGAATAAAGTTGATGAGCCACACAATGAAGTTATGGGAAAGAGTAGTGGAGGCTAGACTCAGGACAGAAGTAAGTATCTGCGAGCAACAGTATGGTTTCATGCCTAGAAAGAGTACCACAGATGCATTATTTGCCTTGAGGATGCTCGTGGAAAAGTACAGAGAAGGTCAGAAGGAGCTACATTGTGTCTTTGTGGATCTAGAGAAAGCCTATGACAGAGTACCAAGAGAGGAACTGTGGTACTGCATGCGTAAGTCTGGTGTGGCAGAGAAGTATGTTAAAATAGTACAGGACATGTATGATGGCAGCAGAACAATGGTGAGGTGTGCCTTAGGTGTGACAGAGGAATTTAAGGTGGAGGTGGGACTGCATCAGGGATCAGCTCTGAGCCCCTTCCTGTTTGCAGTGGTAATGGATAGGCTGACAGATGAGGTTAGACTGGAATCCCCTTGGACCATGATGTTCGCAGATGATATTGTCATATGCAGTGAAAGCAGGGAGCACGCAGAGGAACAATTGGAAAGATGGAGACATGCACTGGAAAGGAGAGGAATGAAGATTAGCCGAAGTAAAACAGAATATATGTGCGTGAATGAGAAAAGTAGAGGGGGAAGAGTGAGGCTACAGGGAGAAGAGATAGCGAGGGTGGACGACTTCAAATACTTGGGGTCAACAATACAGAGCAATGGAGAGTGTGGTCAGGAAGTGAAGAAACGGGTCCAAGCAGGTTGGAACAGCTGGCGAAAGGTGTCTGGTGTGTTATGTGACAGAAGAGTGTCTGCTAGGATGAAGGGCAAAGTTTACAAAACAGTGGTGAGGCCGGCCATGATGTACGGATTAGAGACGGTGGCACTGAAGAAACAACAGGAAGCTGAACTGGAGGTGGCAGAAATGAAGATGTTGAGGTTCTCGCTCGGAGTGACCAGGTTGGATAGGATTAGAAATGAGATCATTAGAGGGACAGCCAAAGCTGGATGTTTTGGAGACAAGATTCGAGAGAGCAGACTTCGATGGTTTGGACATGTTCAGAGGCGAGAGAGTGAGTATATTGGTAGAAGGATGCTGAGGATGGAGCTCCCAGGCAAAAGGGCGAGAGGAAGACCAAAGAGAAGGTTTATGGATGTGGTGAGGGAAGACATGAGGGCAGTTGGGGTTCGAGAGGAAGATGCAGGAGATAGGCTAAGATGGCAAAAGATGACACGCTGTGGCGACCCCTAACGGGACAAGCCGAAAGGAAAAGAAGAAGAAGTTCAAATCTGGTGACTATTCATAACTTGGCTCAACTACTCAGTCTTTGAACTTCTATTCTGTGTTGATTGTTTTATTTTTGTGTTGTGTTTTTGTGTGTGTGATTAAATTGTGATAACCGCAATACAACTGCTTTGTCATATTTTGGTGGTTTGAGTTGGGGGATTTTATTCTAAATTCACACGTAACAAAATTGGGGGCTCGTCCGGGATCGAATTCATTTGACATTTGAGACATCTGTTTAAAAGCACAAATTTTTTTGCTGCATATTTGCAACTTAAACTGTAAAGCCAGCAAAATGGAGTTTAGACTTGAGCACTTTATTAGGTCCCCTACCCCTGAATCAGTCTGCGATTTACGCAAGTCTGCCTCAAGCTCTGCCAATCTGAAGCCCCCTTTGAACTACACCACCTATCAAACAAAGTTTCTTTTTCTCGAGCAAACTCTACAAACCTCTCATTGTCCTCTTTTTGAGTACTTCTAAATTTCTGACAGTACGCTTTGGCCACTAACTCGTAAACTTCCAGTAGGGTCTTTTTGACAAAATCATAATCAGAACTTTGCTCGACAGTAAGGGCCGAATATGCATCCTGAGCTTTTCCCTTTAAGACTATTTGCAATAGCATAGTCCATGACTCTTTAGGGTTAGCCCTAACCCTGTTTTCAGCAACTTTCTCAAAGTAGTTTCTTCAGTTCAATCTCTTTGTCACATTCTAATTTTTTTAAGTTCTATGTCTTTCCTTCCTCGCTCTTTTTCAATCTGAAGTTATAATTCCAGTTTCTTCCACTCACAAACGTCTGAAGGTTCCTCTTTTACCAAGGCTAAAACATCAGGAACAAAAATCCTCTCATCAATGTAATGACTCATAACAATGTTCAAAATCATAAATTTTCTCATAGAAGGTTTGGACCCAAGTCGGAAATGACTAGCAAGTTGCAGAAGTTCAGACTTGCGTAAATCACAGACTGATTCAGGCGTAGGGGACCTAATAAAGTGCTCAAGTCTAAACTCTATTTTGCTGGCTTCACAGTTTAAGTTGCAAATATGCAGCAAAAAAATTTGTGCTTTTAAACAGATGTCTCAAACGTCAAATGAATTCGATCTCGGACGAGCCCCCAATTTTGTTACGTGTGAATTTAGACTAACATCCCCAAACTCAAACCAGCAAAATATGAGTAGAATAATAAAAAAAAAAAAGCAGTTGTATGGTGTTTAAGACACACACAAAATCAATCACACACACAAAAATGCAACAAGAAAATAATCAACACAGAATAGAAGTTCAAAGACAGAGTTGTTGAGCCAAGCTATGTATAGTCACCAGAGTTGAACAAGTAGGCAAATGTTCTTTCCAGCGAATATTCCAAGTCAACAAATGTCCAGAAATGTCCAAGAATGAAAGGCAGAATTCACTGTGGCGTGTACTTGTCTACTTGTCCAAAGAGTGGTGGAAAGAAGCTCTGTTGACAGTCCTGCTCTGTCTTCTTCTATAGGCACCTCTCGGAACATTCCAGAATTCCACATCACAAAAGAACCGCATCATAGTAACATAAAAATATGAAAGGAAAATAAAAATACACACACACATAACAGTTGCGATACTAAAACAGCTACAAATAGAACAAAGAAACTAGAAAGGTGAAAACAGTGAATTAAATAGAGAAAGAAACAATTAGGAAACAAATTGGACCTGTTTTTACAGAAGTGGTGACAACTGAAGGACTTTATCAGCTACGACATGGAATTATCTTCATTTCTGTTGGACAGATAAGTCTATGACCTTCCATTCATCCATTTTCTGAGCCGCTTATCCTCAAGGGTCGTGAGAATCCCGGAGCCAATCCTTGCGCTCATCGGGCAGGAGGCAGCGTAGACCCTGAACTGGCTGGCAGCCAATTGCTGGACACATGGAGACAGACAACAGTCGCACTCACAATCACACTTAGGGGCAATTTAGAGACTCCAGTTCATGGATGTTTTTTGAGAGGCAGGGATTTGAAGCCTGGTCCTCAGAACTGTGAGGGCAACGTTCTACAGCTGCAGCACTGTGTTGCCAGCTGTATGACCTACTTTTATAGATATCTAATTGTACTCTTCCCCCAAAATATAATTCAATTAAAAAGTTTCATGTGTTGCACTCTGCAATGGCATGTGACACAAACTAGCTCAGCATCGGTCACTAACAAAACAATACTAACCTGGCATCATCAAAAGCCAAAACCCAAAGCAGCTCTGTCTGAGTGACTTTGCAATTGGCCGTTGTGCTTGGAGCAGCTCCAACTACCAGAGACAAATTCCTTGTGTTTTTGACATAGTTGACAAAATAAAGATGATTCGGATTTTTTCATCATTAAAGGCAACAGTGTAGTCGGTGGCACTTTGGGTTTGGAATGGAAATAAACAACAAATGCCCGGCGGGACAACAACCTGAGCAGAAGTTGTAGTTGAATAGCAGCCAATGTTAGCAGCAGCAAAAAAACAAAAACATACAGCGTTATCATGGATGAGCAAACAAGGAGTATATACAGTGAAGAAAATGAGTATTTGAACACCCTGCTATATTGCAAGTTCTCCCACTTACAAATCATGGAGGGGTCTGAAATTTTCATCATAGGTGCATGTCCACCGTGAGAGAGATAATCCAAAAAGAATTTGATTTATTTTTGTGATACAGCTGCAAATAAGTATTTGAAGACCTGTCTATCTGCCACAATTATGACCCTCAAAGACCTGTTAGTCCGCCTTTAAAAGTCCACCTCCACTCCATGTATTATCCCGAATCAGATGCACCTGTGTGAGGTCCTTCGTTGCATAAAGACACCTGTCCAACCCATACAATCAGTAAGACTCAAACTTATAACATGGCCAAGACCAAAGAAGATGATACTTTGTCTGGCTTCAATCCTGTGTGCAAGGAATCTTCGAAACAAGGATGATACTGTGGTGGTCTACATAATTCACCTACGGGACCTCGAGTGAGGTTACGACATTCCGCACAGACGTTATTGTTGGTTACACCTCTGGTGTAAGGTGTTAGAGAGTTCCCGCTATGATGGCTTCACTCTGTTGATGTCTGTATTAAAAACGAGGTTTGCGCCTGTGTTCAACATTCCACCTTCAACTCCTTTTCTTCGGCGCTAAACTGTTACCCCGACGTCAGTCCTGGCGTTTCCGAGACTGAACCGACATGGCAACCGCCATCCTCAAATTGCCAGAGTTTTGGGAGACGTCCCCGACAGCGTGGTTCACGCAGACGGGTGCTCGATTCGCCCTCCACGGGATCTCGGATGACACCACGCGCTATTACCACGTTTTCTCAGCCCTTGGGAGCTCAACGGCGGCCAGAGCAGTGAGTTTCATCACATCTCCCCCGGCCTGAGATAAATATGCTGGGCTCAAGGCTCATCTCCTCAAGGTTTTCGAGCTTTCACGGCCAGAGGGAGCCCCACGTCTTTTGGCTATTCATGGACTGGGGGACTGCAAACCTTCGGAACACATGGAAATGATGCTAAACCTGCTGGGCGCGGAGGAGCCCAACTTCCTTCTCATGGAACTGTTTCTCAGACACATGGCGCTGCATGTTCAGACAGAGCTCGCTAACACTTCTATTACTGAAACCCGTGCCCTGGCTGAGGAGGCCGAACGTTTCTTCCTGGCCACCCAGCGCTTCTCCCCTGAGGTGCTGGCGCGCAGTTACTCGCCCCCAGGGGCGCGGGGGTGCCATCCAGCAGGGGCTCCATCGCCACCGACGGCCGCACTGACACAGGCTTGTGCTACTTCCACGCCCGTTTGGGCGCAAAAGCGGAGAGGTGCCGCGCCCCTTGCAACTACAATGCGTTACAATGCCTTTCCGGGTGCAAATTCTTTTGCGAGACTGGCGCCCAGAGGAGCGTCCTGACTGCCACTGCGGATGACGCCGCTGGCGGGACTCAGGGCCACCCCTACTGTTCACTAACGGCTCCCCTATCTGCACGTATGGCATAAAGACTTCTATTTCGGGGGTCGGCGCTTTACATGGGACTTTGTCACTGCCGATGTCTCGTTCTCTCTCATTGACGCAAATTTTTTTGTGCCCATGTGGTGCTGGTGGACGTGAAGAAGGGGCCTCTGGTGCACGCACTGACTTTCTCCTCGGTTGCCTGTGTCTGCAATGAGGCAACTTATGGCGGTCTCTACAGTTCACTCTCAGATGGCACCAAGTATCAGCTCCTCCTTGGTGAGTTCCCCGGCTTGACGCGGCCCACTTTCTCTTCTGCCACAACTAAACGTGGGGTCGAGCACCACATTGAGACCAAGGGCCCCTCGATTCACGCGAGAGCCCGACGGCTCGACCCCGAGAAGCTAGCAGTCACTAAGTCTGAGTTTGCCAACATGGAGCGCCTGGGCATCGTCCGCTGCTCGGATAGGCCGTGGGCCTCGCCGCTACACTTCATCCCTAGACCAGAGGGCGGGCGGCGACCGTATGCTGACTACCGCCATCTTAACGACGCCACTACACCCAACCGTTACCCTGTCCCCCACATTCAAGGCTTCTTGGCCCACCTGGCGGGCGAAAGCCTGTTCTCCAAGGTCGACTTGGTGCGCGGTTATCACCAGGTCCCCGTGCACCCCTCAGACGTTCCCAAGACGGCTGTCGTCACACGTTTGGCCTGTTCGAGTTTCTGAGGATCCCGTTTGGACTGAAAAACGAGGTCCAGTCTTTCCAACAGTTAATGGATTTGGAACCTTGCCTTTTGTGTTCGTCTATTTGGACGACATCCTAGTCACCAGGCCTTTGGAGTAAGAACATCTGAAGCACCTTCGGGACCTCTTCGCGAGACTCGAGCGACATGGCCTGATCATCAACACTGTGAAGTGTTTTCGGGGTGCTCTCCATCGAGTTCCTCGGGCACCTCATCGACAAAAACGGCACTGCCCCCCTTCCGTCAAAGGTGGAGGCCGTCTCCGCTTTTCCCCAACCTCGCTCTGAGAGTTTCTAGGGATGGTGACTTTATATCACCAGTTCATCCGCCGGGCGGCCCACAGCATGCGCCCGCTGTATGAGGCTCTTAAGGGCAAGGCCCCCAACCAGGACATTGAATGGACGGCCGAGAGGGTGGAAGCCTTCGGGGCCACGAAGGGCGCGCTGAGCCGGGGCGCTCTGCTGGCCCACCCGTCCCCTGGAGCCCTCGTCCCCCTGAACTACCAACGCGTTGGACTACGTCGTTGGGGCCATATTCGAACAGTTGGTCGGCGGTGCCTGGCAACCGCTTGCCTTTTTCAGCCGTCAGCTGGTCCCCAGGGAAAGCAAATACAGCACGTTTGATAGGGAGGTCCTCAGCCTCTGGCTGGCGATCCGCCACTTCCATTCCCTACTGGAAAGCCGTGAGTTCACGGCGTATGTGGACCACAAACCCCTCAGTTTTGCCATGTCCAACGTGGTCGAGCCGTGGTCCGCCCGCCAGCAACACCAGCTGTCATTCATCTCGGAGAACACTACATTCGACACAACGCCAGCAAATCCAATGTGGTCGCGGACTGCCTCTCTAGGGCAGTCGTTGTCACTGTGCATATGAGTTTTTACTACTCCCGTATGAGCGTGGACCAGGCCTTGGACCACGGGGTACAGACCTGGGTCAACGTGACCTGTCAGCGTGCTAAGGTGGATCGCCACGCAAAATCCCCTTTACCCCGACTTCCTGTATCTGCTGGGGTGCCCTCAACCCCATCTGGGCCCTAGGCCTTTGACTCAATGGACGGTGCGGCCCCGCCCCCCCTCGGCCCCTGCAGTGCACACCCGCCGGGTTCGGGCCATCGTCCCACCACGGCACAGGGATTTTGACTATGGCTGAATGGTCTACATAATTCACCTATGGGACCTTGAGTTATGTTACGAGGTTCCGCACAGACGTTATTGTTCGTTACACCTCCGGTGTTAGGGGGTTAGAAAGTTCCCGCTGTAATGGGTTCACTCTGGTGATGTATGTATTAAAAACGAGGTTTGGTCCTGTGTTCAACACTCTGCCTTCGACTCCTTTTCTTCGGCGCTACAATACTATGGCTTTGTTGTAAGTTCAAAATAAATATTAACAATAATTCTAACATTTCCTCCTGTTGAATATGTATTTGCACACATTCTGATATCATCTCGCAACGTCTTTTAATGAAAACATTTTAATGAAAACAAATACATGCACACTCAGAGAAAAAAAATGTTTTTAACTCATAATCTGGATCAGGAAACAAGTCAAGTAAAATTAATGGAAAATTCTGTTATTGTTATTGTCACTGTTATTCATCATCATTAAAGGTTACATCTCCGCCACCTGTTCGTTGGTGGGTGACATAACAGTGCTAATAAATTTCACAATGAGAGCACGCAGACAAAGAATAGAACATCCACACGAGGTCAAAATTGCTGCAAAAACAGCGACTGATACCATATTTGAGGACAACAGGGCTTTGCATCTTCCAAAGGCATTCATCCAGGTCTGCCACACACGGAGGTGTCAATACCGTTATGAGCCGTTCAGGGTTCGAAGCCCCTCGGGAGCATAAGTCCGTGCGTAGCTGTGTGTTGGCCTTCACTGCGCAGCATTGTTCTCCAAACATAGCACAGATTTCTCCTCTCTCAGCCAACAGATAACCGTTCACGCACAGTTTCAAACCCTCTCTTTGTCCAATTGGCCAATTCTTGTACGTTCTAATGAATATAGTTGATTCTGTCTACGTTTTTGTTGGTTGTGCACCAACAACCCGAGGACTCAAATCCTGCTACCAATTGATCAGCCAATTTATACTCACTTTGAACATCAATGGCGTCGATGTATGTTAAAACACTTTTGTCGTTCCCATACTGCTGCTCTTTTGTCTATGCCAGTGTTCGGGTAAAACTGCATGTACATTAGATGCTAATTCATAAACAGACATAGGATAAGCAGGCAAATTGCAATAATCAAGTTATTGAAGCATAGTTACCTGTTACATTTTTTTCAATATATCAAAAAGATTGTTACCTCTGCATCACCATCAGATGTCTCTACGTGACAATGACTTAAATTAATTATCGATCACAAAAATGGTTTTACACATGAATGCTGATAAATTTCACAATTTATTTTTGGTTCTAATAAATTTGATGCACATCATCAGAAAACAATGGGTTTTGTTTTTCAAAAGAAGTTAGTGCATACACAGAATCCCATTTTTTTTTTTTTTTTTTACATTTTGGAATATCTCTCTCTCAGTACCTAAGATGAAAATTTCAGACCCCTCCATGATTTCTAAGTGGGAGAACGTGCAATATTTATATTTGCAATAACGTGCAAGTATTTGGTGTTCAAATACTTATTTTCTTCACTATAGTTTCTCACTCCCAACACTACATCCATGGACCCAATGATCAAGGGGTGATTCATGCATTTAAGGCACTTTACGCTGGGAACTGTAAGTTAATGGTTAGAATGTGAGTGTGACAGTGTATGTACTGTAGCAAGTTTATTATTACTGTACCGTATTATCATGAGTAAATATTGTCACACTACAAAATTGTTTGATTTATCATTACTGTACGTGTGTGTGTGTTACTGAGTGCGACTGTTGTCTGTCTCCATGTGCCCTGCGATTGGCTAGCAACCAGTTCAGGTTGTACCTTGCCTCCTGTCCAATGACAGCTTTGATTAGCTCCAGCACTCACGCGGCCCTTGTGAGGATAAGATGCTCAGAAGAAGCATGCATGGATGGATGGATGGATGGATGGATAAATGACACTCTGGCTTCGTCCTCATTGTAGCCATTCCAGCATTGGAAATGAGAACCTGTTCTTAAATGCCTAACCTGGGTAAATAAAGGTAAAATATAAATACATATCATATGAGAGATGGACCAAGTCATTGTCAACTCTTCTTCTTCTTTTCCTTTTGACTTGTCCCGTTAGGGGTAGCGACAGCATGTCATCTATCATCTAAGCCTATCTCATGCATCTTCCTCTCTCATGCCCACTGTTCTCATGTCCTCCCTCACAACATCCATCAACCAATACCGACCAATATACTCACTCTCTCCCCTCTCATGGCCGGCCTCACCATTGTTTTATAAACGTTGCCCTTCATCCAAGTGTAGACTCTTCTGTCACATAGAACACCAGACACCTTCCACCAACTGTTTCATCCCGCTTGGACCAGTTTCTTCAATTCCTGACCACACTCTTCATTGTTGTGTATTGTTGACCCCAAGTATTTGAAGTCACCCTCACTATCGTTTCTCCCTGGAGCTTCAATCTTCCTCCTCTGGCACTCACATTCATGCACATGTATTGTTTTACATTGGCTAATCGAGTCTAATCTAATCTTCATTCCTCTCCTTTCCAGTACATGCCTCCATCTTTCTAATTGTTTCTCCACCTGCTCCCTGCTTTTACTGCAGATCACGATATCATCTGTAAACATCATAGTGTCCAAGGGGATTTCAGTCTAACCTCATCTGTCAGCCTATCCATTACTACTGCAAAAAGGAAGAGGCTCAGCGCGGATCCATGATGCAGCCCCACCTCCACCTTAAATTCTTCTGACACAACTCTGGCACATCTCACTGCCACTCTCATACATGTCGTGTACTATTCTAACATATTTCTCCGCCACACCAGAGTTTCAAATTGTAGTACGAGTGTTCCTCTCTTGGTACTCTGTCATGGGCTTTCTCTAGGTCTGCAAAGATACAATGTAGCTCCTTCTGACATCTGTGGTACTCTTTCTAGGCATGACACCATATTGTTGCTTGCAGATACTTACTTCCGTCTTGAGTCTAGCCTCCTCTACTCTTTCCCATAACTTCATTGTGTGGCTCATTATCTTTATTGCTCTGTAGTTTCCACAGTTCTGAACATCGCCTTTGTTCTTAAAAATGGGGACGAGCACACTTTTCCTCCATTCTTCTGGCATCTTCTCTCCCACTAGCATTCTATTGAATAATTGGTCAAAAACTCCACAGACACCTCACCCAATTACATCCATACCTCCGCTGGTATTTTATTGGGTCCAACTGTCTTTCCATTTTTAATTCTGTTCAGTGCCTTTTTAACTTCTCTCTTACAAATCATTGCCACTTCCCTTCCCGGTCATTCACGCTTGCCTCTTCCTTTTCTCCTTCTTTCGTATCCAACCTGGTGTACATGTCGTCATATGCCTCTTGTTTAGCCTTCACCACATCTACCTTTGTCCTACGTTGCATCCCAATGTATTCCTTCCACCTCTCCTCAGTCCTCTCCATGTACCACTTCTTCTTTGCTAATCTCTTTCCTTGGATGACTTCCTGTATTTTGGGGTTCCACCACCAAGTCTCCTTCTCCCCTTTCCTATCAGAAGGCACCACAAGTACTCTGTCTGCCTCTCTGAGTACCTTGGCAGTAGTATTCCAGTCTTCCGGATCGGAAGCAAAAGCCTTTGAAAACACTTAAAAAAAAATTTCCTGTCCATCTAGAGACTGGGTCACCTCTTTCCGAAAGGCCACACAACATTTTTCATGTTCAGAGGCGAGAGAGTGAGTATATTGGTAGAAGGGTGCTGAGGATGGAGCTGCCAGGCAAAAGAGTGAGAGAAAGACCAAAGAAAAGGTTGGTGGATGTTGTGAGGGAGAATATGAGGACAATGGGTGGTAGAGAAGAAGATGCACAAGATAGGCTTAGATGGAAAAAGATGACACACTGTGGCGACCCCTAACGGGACAAGCCGAAAGGAAAAGAAGAAGAATACATCGTCTCTTTAGATACTTTCACTCATCACAGAATCTGTGACCGTCACCAAGAAGAGAAAAGAAATGCCACTTGACATGTTCTATTTTTAATGGCAGTTGACCACCAGTGGACATGAAACCTTGGTAAACATTTACAGTCAAATTTTTAATTTAGTAATTTATTCTTTTTATTTTTATCAAAAAAAAAAATTTCAGGGTTTTCAAAGGCTTTTGCTTCCGGTTCCCAATCTGGTAGCAGCTTCAACAGGAGGCTCTGCCCTGCCCGATTGGAATTCAATAAATCCTGCTGAATTTGGACAAAATGTTGTGAATATTCGAAGTGGGACACTCCTGGTGACAACTTCAGTGGGGAGGAAGATTAACAGCCAAGGTGATCAGAGAGACATGCAGGACAGTACTTTGTATGTCTTCTGGTAGTTGAAGGGCAGAAGGAGACTTTGTAGTGGAACCCCAAAATACAGGAAGTCATACAAGGAAAGATAGAAGCAAAGTAGAAGTGGGACATTGAAAAGACTGAGGAGAGGCGAAAGGAATACATTCAGATGCGATGTAGGGTAACGGTAGAGGTGGCCAAGGCTATACAACAGGCGTATGATGACATGTACACCAGGTTGGATATGAAAGAAGGAGAAAAGGATCTCTACAGGTTGGCCAGACAGAGGGATACAGATGGGAAGGATGTGCAACAGGAAAAGATAGAGATGGAAATGGTGACAGTTGTGTGCTAAATAGATGGAAAGAATACTTTGAGAAGTTGATGAATGAAGAAAATGAGAGAGAAGGAAGAGTTGAAGAAGCAAGTGTGAAGGACCAAGAAGTGGCAATGATTAGTAAGGGGGAAGTCATAAAGGCACTACAAAGGATGAAAAATGGAAAGGCAGTTGGTCCTGATGACATACTGGTGGAGGTATTGAAGCAATTTGGAGAGATGGCTGTGGAGTTTTTGACTCACCTATTCAACAGAATACTAGCGGGCAAAAAGATGCCTGAAGAATGGAGGAAAAGTCTTCTAGTTCCCATTTTTAAGAACAAAGGTTATGTTCAGAGCTGTGGGAATTAAAGAGGAATAAAGTTCATGAGCCACACAATGAAGTTATGGGAAAGAGTAGTGGAGGCTAGACTTGGGACACAAGTAAGTATCTGCGTGCAACAGTATGGTTTCATGCCTAGAAAGAGTACCACAGATGCATTATTTGCCTTGAGGATGCTCGTGGAAAAGTACAGAGAAGGTCGGAAGGAGCTACATTGTGTCATTGTGGATCTAGAGAAAGCCCATGACAGAGTACCAAGAGAGGACATTTCTGGCCTGTAGAATTCCCGAGGAAGGTGATAGGTATCGGCTGGCCAACCGGAATGCAGCTTCGGTGGTCGCTGAGTCAAAAACCCAGGCGTGGGAGGAGTTTGGTGAGGCCATTGAGAACGACTTTGAGGAAATTCTGGTCCACCGTCCGGCGTCTTAGGAGGGGGAAGAAGCGCACCGTCAACACTGTGTATAGTGGGGAGGGGGCACTGCTGACCTCAACTCGGGATGTTTTGAGTCGGTGGGGAGAATACTTAAACCTCCTCAATTCCACCAACACGCCTTGCCATGAGGAAGCTAAGTCTGGGTGCTCTGAGGCGGGCTCTTCTTCACCAAGGTGTTTAAAAAGCTCCTTGGTGGCAGGGCCCCGGGGGCGGATGACATTCGCCTGAGTTCCTAAAGGCTCTGGATATTGTGGGGCTGTGTTGGTTGACAAACCTCTGAAACATTGCGTGGGCGTGAGGACAGTGGCTCTGGATTGGCAAGGGTGGTGGTCCCCCTTTTTAAGAAAGGGGACCGGTCATGTTCTCAAGTGAGGGAAGAATGGAGCGGGAGATCGACGAATCGGTGCAGCGTCTGCAGTGATGCGGACTTTCTATCGGTCCGTTTTGGTAATGAGGGAGCAAAGTCAAAAGGCGTAGCTCTCAATTTACCAATCAATCTACATTCATACCCTCACCTATGGGCATGAGCTGTGCGTCATGACAGAAAGAACAAGAGAGGCGTCCAGGAGGCATCAGAGTCAGATGCCCAAGCCACCTCATCTGGCTCCTCTCAGTACGGAGGAGTAGCAGCTCGACCCTCCTGGATGACTGATCTTCTCACCCTTTCTCTAAGGGAGAGCCTGGACACCCTGCGGAGGAAACTCATTTTGGCCGCAGGGTGTCCGGGATCTTCTTCTTTTGGTCACGACCCACAACTCACGCCCATAGGTGAGGGTAGGAACGTAGATTAACTGGTAAAGTGAAAGGTTCGCCTTTGACTTAGCTCCTTCTTTACCACAACAAACAGATACAAAGTCTGCATCACTGCAGACGCTGCACTGATCAGTCTGTCGATCTCCCGCTCCATTCTTCCCTCACTCGTGAACAAGACCCCAAGATACTTGAACTCCTCCACTTGGGTAAGGATCTCATCCACGACGTGGAGATGGCACGCCACCATTTTCCGACTGAGGACCATAGACTCGAATTTGGAGGTGCTGATTCTCATCCCCGCCGCTTCACACTCGGCTGCAAATCACTCAAGTGAGAGCCGGAGATCACGGCTTGATGAACCCAACAGAGCCACGTCATCCGAGCAGAGCAGAGCAGAGATGCGATGCTAGGCCACCAAACCGAACACCCTCTACGCCTCGGCTGCGCCTCGGAATTCTGTCCATAAAAGTTATGAACAAAATCGGTGACAAAGGGCAGCCTTGGCGGAATCCAACTCTAACTGGAAACGAGTCCCACTTATTGCCGTCAATGCGGACCAAACTCTGACAACGGTCATACTTGGACCGAACAGCTCGTATCAGGGGATTCGGTACCCCATACTCCCGAAGAACCTTCCCACAGGACACCCTGAGGGACACAGTAAAAATGCCTTCTCCAAGTCCACAAAACACATGTAGACTGGTTGAGTGAACTCCCACGCACCCTCGAGGATCCTGCCAAGGGTGTAGAGCTTGTCCACTGTTCGATGGCCAGGGCAAAAACCACATTGCTCCTCCTGAATCAGAGACTCGACATCCCGACGGACCTTCCTCTCCAGTACCCTGACCTTACCAGGGAGGCTGAGGAGTATGACCCCTCTTTTGTTGGAACACACCCTCCGGTCACCCTTCTTGAAAAGGGGAACCACCACCCTAGTCTACCAATTCATAGGCACTTTCCCCGATGTCCACGCGATGTTGCAGAGGTATGTCAACCAGGACACCCCTACAACATTCAGAGCCTTTAGGAACTCCGGGCGAATCTCATCCACCCCCGGGGCCCTGCTACCAAGGGGCTTTTTAACCACTTCGGGGATCTCAACACCAGAGATGGAAGAGCCCGCCTCAGAGCACCCAGACTCAGATTCCTTGTGGGATGGCATGTTGGTGGAATTGAAGAGGTCTTCAAAGTATTCTCCCCAATGACTCACAACATCCCGAGTTGAGGTCAGCAGCACCCCGTGCCCACTATACAAAGTGTTGATGATGCACTGCTTCCCCCTCTCCTGAGACGCCGGACGGTGGACCAGAATTTCCTCGAAGCAGTTCTGAAGTCGTTCTCTATGGCCTCACCGAACTCCTCCCACACCCCGGTTTTTCCCTCAGCAACCACCAAAGCCACATTCTGTTTGGTCAGCTGAGACCTATCAGCTGCCTCGAGAGTCCCACAGGCCAAAAATGCCTGATAGGACTCCTTCAGCTTGACAGCATCCCTCACTGTTGGTGTCTACCAACGTGTTCGTGGGTGCCACGACAGGCACCGACCACCTTACGGACACAGTTCCGGTCAGCTGCCGATGGCAATGGAGGCGTGGAACATCGTCCACTCAGATTCAATGTCCCCCGCCTCCTCTGGGACGTGAGTAAAGTTATTTCAGAGGTGGATGTTGAAATTCCTTCTGACGGGAATCTGCCAGCCGTTCCCAGCAGACCCTCACAATACGTTTGAGCCTGCCACGTCGTACTGGCATCTTCCCCGACCATCAGAGCCAACTCACCACCAGGTGGTGATCAGTTGACAGCTCCGCCCCTCTCTTCAACCGAGTGTCCAAGACATGCAGTTGCAAGTCCGATGACACAACCACAAAGTTGATCATTGAACTGCACCCTTGGGTGTCCTGGTGCCAAGTCAATATGTGAACATCCTTATGCCTGAACATTGTGTTTGTTCTGGACATATCGGTGATGAGCACAGAAGTCCAGTAACAGAACACCACTCGAGTTCTGATCGGGGGGGGGGGGCATTCTTCCCAATCATGCCCTTCCAGGTCTCACTGTCATTGCCCACACATTGAAGTCCCCCAGCAGAATGATGGAGTCACCAGAGGGGGCGCTCTCCAGCACTCCCTCTAAGGATTCCAAAAAGGGTGGGTACTCTGCACTGGTGGTTGGTGCATAAATACAGTCAGGACCCATCCCCCTACCTGCAGGCGGAGGGAGGCCACCCTCTCATCCATTAGGGTAAACCCCAATGTACAGGCCCCGAGTGGGGGGCCAATAAGTATACCCACACCTGCTCGGCGTCTCTCCCCGAGGGCAACTCCAGAGTGGAACAGAGTCCAACTCGGGCTCCTTCCCTCCCAAAGAGGTGACGTTCCATGTCCCTAGAGCTAGTTTCTGTAGCTGGGGATTGGATCGCCATGGTCCCTGCCTTTGGCCACAGCCCAGCTCACATTGCACCCGACCCCAATGGCCCAGCCAAGCCCCATGGGTGCAGGCCCGGCCACCAGGCGCTCGCCTTCGAGCACCTCCAGGCCTGGCTCCAGAGGGGGGCCCCGGTGACCCGCGTCCGAGAAGGGAAACCAAAATCCAATTTTTGTAGTCATCATAGGGGTTTTGGAGTCATACTTTGTCTGGACCCTCATCTAGGACCTGTTTGCCATGGGTGACCCTACCAGGGGCATGAAGCCCCAGACAACTTAGCTCCTCGGATCATTGAGACACACAAACCCCTCCACCACGATAAGGTGAGGGCTGGAGGAGGGGTTCATCAATATACTTTAAAATAATAGATGTTTTGCATTTTTGTCGTGGGTTGATCTTTGTGACTTGGTGATTCTATTTCATCATTGGTCATCCATCCATCCATCCATCCATTTTTTTTGCCACTTATCCTCACAAGTATCATGGGGAGTGCTGGAGCCTATCCCAGTTGTCAAACGGGCAGGAGTTGGGGTAGACCCTGAAATGGTTGCCATCCAATCACAGGGCACATTGAGACAAACCGCTGCTCTAACAATCACACCTAGGGGCAATTTAGAGTGTCCAATTAATGTTGCATGCTTTTGGGATGTGGGAGGAAACTGAGTGCCCGGAGAAAACCCACCCAGGCACGGGGAGAACATGCAAAGTCCACACAGGCTGGGCCGCGATCAAACCAGAGTCCTCCGAACTTTGAAGCCAACACTTTACTAGCTTCGTCCACCGTGCCTTGGTCCTTCAAAAGAAAAAAAAAGACATCAGCCTATCATCCATCTCGTTGCTTGATCCAGTTGGGGTAGACACGTTGATCGCATGCACATAAAGGTGCGTTTCTAGCAAGCTGACCTCCTATTTCAGTTTCTCTTTTGCCCCCCTCCTGGTCGATCGCAAGAGGTTGGCTGCTTGAAAAGTAGATCTTTGGATAAAAACGTCTGGGCACCCCTGATCTAGTTTGTGAAATACAGTGGACCACCTGGTATTTGTTGGCGATAGGCACTGAGCTTGACTGCGAATAGCAAAAATCCCAAATTGAATTGAAGCCCACTATAATTGTAATGTGAAAAATATTGTTATTATTATAATTGTTATTTTAAATATTGAATAAGCAGGGAGAAATGACCAAAGTGTTTTGGGTTTGGTGAACCACCCACCCCCATCCCAAAAAAGAAAACACTAAACGATTTATTGTTTTCACTTGGCAAAAAAATGCAAAACTGCAATGTTAAATTGATGATTGTATGATCCACCCTCAGAAACCTGGTTGCTGTACAATGTTTCAACTTGCCCAAGAATGTGAACGTGTTTTTGTACGTTGGCATATTGAGTTATTAGGGAATGGTTGGATTAGTTGTTGCCACACCTGAACTTTACCATATCACTCTTCATGTCATCTATGAATTTCATGATCCTGTTCAAAACCTCAACCTCAATTATTTTGAAAAAGCTCTGTGTATCATAACCAGCATTTACAATTTCTTGGAAAATGAAGGCATCTTGGAACCAAATCAAAACTTAATGTATATGACAACTGAACTGAGATCACAATACAACACAGTTTCTTGACTGCAGGTACGGAAAAATATTGGCATTACGAAGTTTAAAGCAATGATAAAGATAATGGCATTTTTCATCTTATTCAATCAGTCAATTAATTTTATGTTTCTTTATAGTTTTATGCTTTTTCTTTATGCGTTATTTGTTTGCTTCCATTGAATGTGAACTAATGGGGCAGTGCTTAAAATAAATGGTGAGAAAAGTGGCACTTATTTTGTAATTCTGGATTTACAAATTACAAATTTTCATGTCTGCAGAAACAAATATCCATAAATAGAGTTTGTAAAAATCTTCGGCTCATTTCCTGATGAAATATGTGATTTTCATTCATATTTTGGACCACTCACATTTTGGAGACAGCCTCTCACAGCATCACACGTAAAGAGCAGGAGCCAATTACATTACCTCATCGAACTTCTATGTATTATGTGGTATAATTTTTGCCATTGTTAATTTTTTTTTTTTTTTTTTAGGAAATATATGAAAATAGTGTGAGTGAAACATGTTGGAAGGCTTGAATAAAAATAAATTACCATTGAAATGCCACCTTGAAGAAAAAAGACAGCCGTAGCATCATACATTAATTCTTGCAGATTCATTTCTGTATGTCAGTTCAATTTTGACTTGACACAGCAGGTGAGGCTGGGGCACACCATCTCATCCATGTGCACTATCAGCACCAAGGGGCCCCAAGGTGGTGTCCTCTCCCTCTCTGCTCTTCTCGCTCTAAATGAACGACTGCACCTCATGGCATCCGACTGTCAAACTCCCAAAGATCACAGATGACAGCACGGTCATCGGCCTCATCAAAGACGGTGACGAGTCTGTGTATCGACAGGAAGTGGCGAGACTGGAGCTTTGGTGTGGTCAACACAACCTGACGTTGAGCACTTTAAAGACTGTAGAGATGATTGCTGACTTCATGAGGCATCCTTCACCACAGCTGCTCTGACACTGTCCAACTGTATTGTGTCAACCGTCGAAACCTTCAAGTTCTTGGGAATTACAGTCTGAGAACCTGAAGTGGGGGACGAACATCAACTCCATCCTAAAAAAAGACCAGCAAAGGATGTACCTCTTGCAGCTTCTGAGGAAGGACAGCTTGTCACAAGAGCTGCTGAGACAGAGGTAATCCATTCAGTCCTGTGTACCTCCATCACAGTCTGGTTTGGGGCCGCCACAAAAAAGGACAAACTCAGACCGCTGAACGGATCGTCAGAACCACGCTACCCACGATTGAGAACTTGCACGCAACGCAAACTAGGTCCAGAGCAGGCAGGATCTTGGAACCTCCACATCCTGGCCACCAGCTCTTCCAGCTCCTTCTGCCAAGAAAGCGCTACAGATCAATGAAAGTCAAAAGTAGCAGGCATTCGAACAGTTTTTCTCTCTGGCAATTAAGTGATTAAATTCTTGATCAGCAAACCTACTATTTTTTTGCGTTGTGCCATGTTAGGACACTGACTCACATTCTGGCCCAATCCGTATTAGTATGAGTAATATATATCTATATTTTTTTCTCGATTTTTTACATTTTGTAGACCACACGATTCCTCACTTTAAACTGCTCCCTTTGCTCAATTGACATTGCACTGGTCTATAACATGAACCACAAAATTATCTCTTATCTGTTCTAAATGAAGAACATTTTACATCTTGAATGACTCTAAGGAATAGTTCCTATAAACAGAAATGTCTTGTTCTTTGTTCTGAATGAATGTCGTACTCGGGCAGCACCAACTGCTGGGAAAAAAATTGGGTTTTTACACACTTGGCCAATAATGCTGATTCTGATTTTGTAAGAATCGAACGAGACTTTACCTCTTGGATATATCAGTAGAGATCACAAACACATTTCTGTCTATTGCATTGTGTGACAAAAACCTTGGCTTCAGGATGTCGTTGAATGACAAGGTTATATCAACTGGCAAAAGCGTTGTCACTTAAATAGAAACCGTTTAACATTTTCAGTTGTTTCCTGGACATTTCGATGTCTGTGTTTACATACTATATGTGTTATCGTTGGTTTCTCATGATGTTTGCTCATAATCTGACATATTCTCAGGAGCAAAGAATTTTAGATTTATTCATACATACATTGTTTGACCCAGTCAGGGAGCACGATTACAATCTGTCATCTTGAAACTGTTGCCAATGTTCTCCTTTACTAGTCAGTCAACACTCCTAAATTAATATAAACACACAGACAAATATATACACGGCACTGGTTAGCACATTTGCCTTACTGTTCTGAGGATGCTGGGTAAAAAATGTACCTCGCCAGTTTTCATGTTACCAGCGCACCTGCATGGGTTTTCTCTGGGAACTTCGGTTTGCTTCCACATCCCTAAAAATTTTTTGATAGGCTAACTAAAGACTCTAAATTGTCCATAGGTGTAAAAATGAGTGTGAATGATTGTTTGTTTATACTCAATGTGCCCTGTGATTGGTTGGTAACCAGCTCAGGGTGGACCCCGCCTTTTGCATTGTGTCACCTGGGATGGGCCCCAGCACAGCTTCGACCCTAGTGAGAACCCAGAAATGTGTTGTTAAAACGCAATTATGAATACATAAAATGAAATGGGACCTTTCACTTGAAAAAAAAAATCAAATGGTTTCCGTTGTTGTATAATGCTTCCGTCCATCCATCCATCCATCCATCCATCCATCCATCCATCCATCCACCCATTTTTTGAGCCTCTTATCCTCACTAGGGTCACAGGAGTGCATCATATGGTAGCTTACATACACATTAAATTGTTATAGTATACATGTTAACTGTGTAGCCAGTGTGTTTAAGTGCACTTCATTGAACAATTCAAATAATTGCGCACAATAGCCATGCTGTGTTTTTTTTGAGAAAATTTAAGACTTTTAAGTGCGTCTTCCATCCATCCATTTTCCCGGGAGTGCTGGAGCCATTCCCAGCTGTCATTGTGCAGGAGACCAGGTACACCCTGAACTGGTTGACACCCAATCGCAGGGCACATGGTAACAAACAACAGTTGCACTCACAATCACACCTAGGGACAATTTAGAGTCTCCAATTAATGCATGTTTTTGGGATGTGGGAGGAAACCGGAGTGCCCAGAGAAAACCTACGCAGGCACAGAGAGAAAATGCAACCCTCACACAATCGAGGCCAGATTTGAACCCAGGTCATCAGAACTATGAGCTATTATAATTATTAATGAATGAAAATATTTAAAGTTCTTCTACTGATCTATTAATCACGAAATGGTTTGGGTCCTGAAAACTTGAAAGAAATGCTAACGAAATACAAACACAGTAGAGCTCTGAGATCGACTGACTCAGGTCAAATAGTGGAGCCCAGAATCCAAGGCAAACATGGTGTTAGCTATTATGCTGCAATGGAATAAGTCGCCAACACAGGTGATGTCAACCCCAAGTGTGAATGTTTTTAAATCCAGGTTGAAAACTCTTTTTTCTCTTGCTTTTTATAGTATTCCCAATTTTTATATATCTTGCTCTGTATGCTGTTTATAATTGTACTTTTATTTATTTTTAATATATAAATTTTCTTGTGATTCTTGTTTTTTTTTTCAAATTTAAATGTTTCGTCTCTTTGTATTAAACCATTTCAATCATATAAAGGACATTGTCTTACCTTGTATATGAAATGCACTCTAAATTTGCTTTGTTAAAATATTCAATAAGATGGAATAAATGACCAATTAGTGTTTTTGGGTTAATCCTCACCCTTTCCAAAAAAAAAAAGAACCATAACTTAATTTGAAAAAATGCAAAACAATAAAAAAAATCTGAACAAAAATGAACTTCAAATATGCAGGGCTCCACTGTACTGCGATGTTAAACGGACAATTGCATTTTCCACTCTCAAAAATGTGATTGTTTCAACTTGCCCAAGAATGTATTCATGTATGTTTTTACGTTGGCGTGTTGAGTAATTGGGAAATTGTTGGATTATCTATATCCCTACCCAAACATTACTGTATCACTGGTCCTCTCTGTGATTTTTATGATTCTGTGAAAAACCTGAACCTCAATTATTTTGAAAAAGTTCTGTATATCATAACCAGCCTTTCGAATGTCTTGGAAAATGAAGGGATCAAAGGCCTTCTCTCCTTCCTCAGATGCTAAGAAGGAATCTAATGAAACATGCACCAACATGCACAGCAAAAACATTGCTCCCACTGGCCCAAACAGCATGAAAAAAAAATCTGATTAAATCTTTCACGACACACATACTGGATGATACCACTCACCACCATGATGCTCATGACAATTTCAGAGATTGTTGGCATGTCAGGGAGTGGCCAAGAGTGGCATTGGAAGGGAAGGGAGTGGGGGGCAAAGGGAGAATTAAGACACGTAAGACACGTACGCCATGGTGAAATCACTGCTGGCTTTCAAACAATGATGGTGTGCCGTTTTTGACTAAAATATGGCTATCCTTGACAGCACGATGAATATGATTTTTGCTGAAATGTCTGAACAATGTCAGAGAAATCCTTATTTGACCCAACAACTATTCTAGGGAACTAAAATGTATCCTCATAATATATTTACTCAATTTTCTTGTGGCTAAAGTACTTGTTTTTCCTGCCTGTTCATGTTCCAGCTGGTAATGCAGCAGGAAGTTAAATGGGAAAGTATCTGATGATCACAGATGAGATTGTAAGTACGTCATGGACCAAGTACAAGTATTCCATAGCTTGTAGTTGAGCTCACTACATTATCCAAGTACCTTGCCAACACTGCAAAGAAGTTTTTGGGCCATCATATAAGACGGTTTAACTGAGCTACAACCCAGGGCAACCCTGAATCAAAGTGAATGACCAGAGCCGGCCCACCCATTAAACAATAAAGTTAACTGAAAATAAAAATAACATCACCACTGATATAATCATATTAAAACTAGTTATTTCTATTAATTAGGTGAACATATACTGAAATGTAAAGCAACAACCAGTTAATATCACTACAAATGTTCTTCTCATCTTTTTCCATCTTAGCCTATCTCCTGCATCTTCCTCTCTAACCCCAACTGCCCTCATGTCTTCCCTCACTACATCCATAAACCTTCTGTTTGGTCTTCCTCTCGCTCTTTTGCCTGCAGGTCCATTCTCAGCACCCTTCCACCAATATACTCACTCTGTCGCCTCTGAACATGTCCAAACCATCAAAGTCTGCTCTCTGGAATCTTGTCTCCAAAACATTCAACTTGGGCTGTCCCTATAATGAGCTCATTTCTAATCCTATCCAACCTGCTCACTCCGAACGAGAACCTCAACATCTTCATTTCTGCTACCTCCAGTTCTTCTTCCTGTTGTTTCTTCAGTGCCACCGTCTCTAATCTGTACATCATGGCCGGTCTCACCACTGTTTTGTAAACTTTGTCCTTCATCCTAGCAGAGACTCTTCTGTCACATAACACACCAGACACCTTCCGCCAGCTGTTACAACCTGCTTGGACCAGTTTCTTCACTTCCTTACCACACTCTCCATTGCTCTGGATTGTTGACCCTAAATATTTGAAGTCCTCCACTCTCGCTATCTCTTCTCCCTGTAGCCTCACTCTTCCTTGTCCACCTTTCTCATTCACGCACATATATTCTGTTTTACTTCGGCTAATCTTCATTCCTCTCCTTTCCTCCTGTCTCCATCTTTCTAATTGTTCCTCTGCATCCTCCCTGGTTTCGCTGCATATCACAATAGCATCTGCGAACATCATGGTCCAAGGGGATTCCAGTCTAACCTCATCTGTCATCTTATCCACTACCACCGCAAACAGGAAGGGGCTCAGAGCTGATCCCTGATGCAGTCCCACCTCCACCTTAAATTCTTCTGTCACACCTAAGGCACACCTCACCCTTGTTCTGCTGCCATCATACATGTCCCGTACTATTTTAACATACTTCTCTGCCACACCAGACTTACGCATGCAGTACACAGTTCCTCTCTTGGTACTCTGTCATAGGCTTTCTCTAGATCCACAAAGACACAATGGAGCTCCTTCCGACCTTCTCTGTCCTTTTCCACGAGCATCCTCAAGGCAAATAATGCATCTGTGGTACTCTTTCTCGGCATGAAACCATACTGTTGCACGCAGATACTTACTTCTGTCCTGAGTTTAGCCTCCACTACTCTTTCCCATAACTTTATTGTGTGGCTCATGAACTTTATTCCTCTGTACTTCCCACAACTCTGAACATCGCCTTTGTTCTTAAAAATGGGAACTAGAACACTTTTCCTCCCTTCTTCAGGCATTTATTCGCCCGCTCGTATTCTGTTGAATAGGTTAGCCAAAAACTCCACAGCCATCTCTCCAAATTGCTTCCATACCTCCACCGGTATGTCATCAGGACCAACTGCCTTTCCATTTTTCCATCCTTTGCAGTGCCTTTCTGACTTCCCCCTTACTAATCATTGCCACTTCCTGGTCCTTGACACTTGCCTCTTCAACTCTTCCTTCTCTCTCATTTTATTCATTCATCAACTTCTCAAAGTATTCTTTCTATCTATTTAGCACACTACTGGCACCAGTCAACACATTTCCATCTCTATCCTTAATCACCCTTACCTGCTGCACATCCTTCCCATCTCTATCCCTCTGTCTGGCCAACCTGTAGAGATCATTTTCTCCTTCTTTCGTGTCCAACCTGGTGTACATGTCTTCATATGTCTCTTGTTTAGCCTTTGCCACCTCTACCTTTTCCCTACGTCGCATCTCAATGTACTCCTTTCGCCTCTCCTCAGTCCTATCAGTGTCCCACTTCTTCGCTAATCTCTTTCCTTGTATGACTCACTGTATTTTGGGGTTCCACCACCAAGTCTCCTTCTCCCCTTTCCTACCAGAAGACACACCAAGTACTCTCCTGCCTGTCCCTCTGATTATCTTGGCTGTCGTAGTTCAGTCTTCCGGGAGCTTCTGCTGTCCATCGAGAGCCTGTCTCACCTCTTTCCGAAAGGCCGCACAATTCTTCCTTGCTCAGCTTCCACCACATGGTTCTCTGCTCTATCTTTGTCTTCTTAATCTTCCTACCCACCACCAGAGTCATCCTACACACCACCATCCTATGCTGTCGAGCTACACTCAATCAGTAATCTCCTTCAGATTACATCGTCTACACAAAATATAATCCACCTGTGTGCTTCTACCTTCGTTCTTGTAGGTCACTATATGTTCTTCCCTCTTCTGGAAATAAGTGTTCACTACAGCCATCTCCATCCTTTTTGCAAACTCCACCACCATCTGTCCATCAAAGTTCCTTTCCTGGATGCCGTACTTACCCATCACTTCTTCATCGCCCCTGTTTCCTTTACCAATATGTCCATTACAATCTGCACCAATCACAACTCTCTCGTTGTATGGGATGCTCAGAACTACTTCATCTAGTTCCTTCCAGAATTTCTCTTTCAACTCTTGGTCACATCCTACCTGTGGGGCATAGCCGCTAACCACATTATACATAACACCCTTAATTTCAAATTTTAGTCTCATCACTCGATCTGATACTCTTTTCACCTCCAAGACATTCTTAGCCAGCTCTTCCTTTAAAATAACCCCTACTCAATTTCTCTTCCCATCTACTCCGTGGTAGAATAATTTAAACCCTGCTTCTAAACTTCTAGCCTTACTACCTTTCCACCTGCTCTCTTGAATGCACAGTATATCAACCTTTCTCCTAATCATCATGTCAACCAACTCCTGAGCTTTTCCTGTCATAGTCCCAACATTCAAAGTCCCTAAACTCAGTTGTAGGCTCTGTGCATAGCTCCTTTTCTTCTGACGACGGATCCGGTTTCCTCCTCTTGTTTGTCTTTGACCCACAGTAGCTGAATTTCCACCGACGCCCTGCAGGTTAGCAGTGCCAGGTGTGGGCGTTGTTAAGACGGGCCACGACCGATCCGGGATGGGATTCTTTAGATGAACGCTCATATTTCTTTGGCACAGTTTTTACGCTGGATGCCCTTCCTGATGCAACCCTCTGCATTTATCCGGGCTTGGGACTGGCCTACAGATTGCACTGGTTTGTGCCCCCATAGCGCTGCATTAATTAATATCACTACAAATGATTATACCAAATAATACTGAACAAATAAGATACCATCATGAAATGAAGCATGTATGTAGCAAGATTAGTGCAGCGGCTCTTTCATCTGTAGTGTGGTGATTCTTTGTGTGTTTGCTTGTTGGGTGCTTGAATTTTGCAAAGCAGTGTTATATAACTGACAGGCGCTTACAACCAACGGCGTTCCAAGCCAGATGAACATGATGGCTGACTTCCAGCAGGCGCACAACATCCCCATGGACATCATGAGACCCCATGGCTTCTCAATGTAGAGAGAGGAAGCAGAAGCGGGGCTGCCAGGGGGGCCTGCTCGCCAAGCTACGAAGACGGCCCCACAAACCACAACTCCAAACTATCTTTCTCAAATGCCAGATCCATAGTGAAAGGTCACAGAGACGTTGCTACACTGGGTGATACCTGATGCTGTTGTCTCGCTAGCAGGGTGCAGGCTACACCAGTGGGACTTGCAATAGAGGCTCCGGCAAAAGCAGAGGTGGAGGTCTTGTGTATCCCTCTATGTCCATAATGATTGGTGCTCACAGAGCCAGATTATTGACAGTTATTGCTCACCAGATATAGAGTCTTTGTCAGTCTCATACAGACCATTTTGCCAACCAAGAGACCTATCAAATGTGATTAGTACAGCTGTGTAATTTCCACCTGATGCTAAAACTCTCGTTACCCTCAGCCACCTGTATGACAGTGTAAACACCAGAGGGTCTACTCCAAGGGAGTACATATCATTGCTGGAGACTTTAACCAAGTGTTTCTCAGGACTCTTCTCCCAATTTCATACAACATGTGAAATGTGCCACCAGAGGAGGGAATACACTTGACTATGTGTATTCAAACGTCAAGCAGGCCTACAGAGCACTACCCTATTCTGTCTGTCTGACCACATATCCCTGGCCATAGTCCCAGCCAATTGCAAAACTGTTTTGCTGAGACAAGTTGGGACTTATTTGAACACCATGACCTTGAGGAATTCACATAGACAGTGCTATTCTACATCTCAGGTTGCACAGAAAGTGTTACAATCAAGAAAAACATCCGGGTTTATCTTAATCAGAAAGCCTGGATGACCGGACACACCTAAAACCTTTTCAGAGCTTTGACATCAGGTGACAGTGGCCTATTGAGCTCGTGCATGTGACGTTACCGTTTTCACAGCATCGTATTGCTGGTCAGACACAGCTGCTCGACATTGTGGGAGACATTGAACGGGAGCAGAATATTCACAATGCCTGAGACCTGTTACATTGTCACAACTGACGAGACAGATCTTCAAAGAGATCATTTTATAGAATACCAGCTGAAAAGACCAGAAATGATTGATGGATTTATGCAATTAAATGTGATGGATGGTGCCCAACCAAATATACACGCCTGTGTAGCGACCACTTCATTTCAGGTAGGAATTATTCTTATCAATCTCAAATTACCAAGAAGTATTTATAATGCAAAGTTCACTCATTTGAGAACAATGCATATTTAAAAATAAAATAAAACAAAAACATCTGTCGCAGAGAGGTTTACGGAGGTTAAAGTGTATGGAAGACCCTAATCCACCTTTTTGCTTATATTATACAGTTTTTTTTAATGCAGAATTCGAATCTGAAATCCGTTATGAAGGAAATTTTTTTTTTTTTTTTTTTTTTTAGATTATCGGCAAAAAATTATCGCACATTGCTGGATTTTCCGAAAAAAAAAAAATGAGTGGAAATACCTGACAACGGGAGTCATATCCAGTGAGCTAGTGAGAACATCAGCCCTTTGACTTCAATGAGAGAACGATGATGGATTTCTATGGAAGTAGACTAGTGCCACCAGGATTTGAATTTAAAATGTAAAGTGAAATAGGACTTGAATTTGAAATGTAAAGTGAAATAGGATTTGAATTTGAAATGCCACAGAAAACAGGATTTGAATTTGAAATGCAAAGTAATCACGTTTTTAATAGTTGTATTCCAGTGTAACTTTTCAATGTTAACAATTCAACTGGCTACAATTCGCTGTCTGAAATTCAACCGGTTACAATTCACTGTCAAACATTCACTGTCTGTGCCACCAGGCAGGGTTACTTCAGGTTAGAACCGAACACCCAGCCAATCCAGTTACGCTTTCTTAGTATGTGACGTCACGTGACTAGCAAAGCATAAATGCGATTGGCTGGGTCTTTTGCCTGCTGCCACAGACGGTGAATTTTAGACAGCAAATTGTAGCCAGTTCAATATCAGACAACGAATTTCAGACAGTGAATTGTAGCAACTATTGAAAATGTGATCACTTTACATTTAAAATCCAAATCCTATTTCACTTTACATTTCAAATTCAAATCCTGGTGGAACTAATCGACAGTGAAGAATGACTGTGAGAGAGATAATCTACAGTGAAGAATATAAGTATTTGAACACTCTGCGATATGGCAATGATTTATTTGTGTGATACAGCTACAAATAAATATTTGAACACCTGTCTATCAGCTAGAATTCTGACCCTCAAAGAACTGTTAGTCCACCTTTAAAAGTCCACTCCCACTCCATGTATTATCCTGATTCAGATGCACTTGTGTGAGGTCGTTAGCTGAATAAACACACCTGTCCACCCCTTAAAATTAGTAAGACTCAAACTTGTAACATGGCCAAGACCAAAGAGCTGTCCAAAAACACCAGAGATAAAATTGTACAACTCCACAAGGCTGCAAAGGGCTACGAAGAATTTGCCAAGCAGCCTAGTGAAAAACGGTCCACTGTTGGAGCAATCATTGGAAAATGGAAGAAGCTAAACATGACGGTCAATCTCAATTGGAGTAGAGCCCCATGCAAATATCACCTTGTGGGGTCTCAATGATCCTTAGAAAGGTGAGGAATCAGCCCAGGACAACACGACAGGACTTGGTCAATGACCTGAAAAGAGCTGGGACCACCGTTTCCAAGGTGACTGTTGGTAATACATTAAGATGTCATGGTTTGAAATCATGCATGGCACGGAAGGTTCGCATGCATAAACCAGCACATGTTAAAGGCCCGTCTTAAGTTTGCCAAAGACCATTTGGATGATACAGTGGTGTTGAGGGAGAATGGTTTGTGGTCAGATGAGACCAAAATTTAACTTTTTGGTCCTAATTCCACAAACCGTGTTTGGAGGAAGACGAATGATGAGTTCCATCCCAAGAACACCATCCTTACTGTGAAGCATGGGGGTGGTAGCCTCATGCTTTGAGAGTGTTTTTCTGCACATGGGACAGGACAACTGCACTGTATTAAGGAGAGAATGACTGCGACCATGTATTGGACGAAAACCACATTGCTCCACCTGAATCCGAGACTCGGCATCCTGACGGACCCTCCTCCCCAGTACCCCTGAGTAGACCTTACCAGGAAGGCTGAGGAGTGTGATCCCTCCGGTGACCCTTCTTGAAAAGGGGACCACCACCCCAGTCTGCCAATCCAGAGGCACGGTCCCCGATGTCCACGCGATGTTGCAGAGGCGTTTCAACCAGGACAGCACCACAACATCCAGAGCCTTTAGGAACTCCGGGCGAATTTCATCCACCCCCGGGGCCCTGCCACTAAGGAGCTTTTTAACCATCAGGTGACGTCAACCCCAGAGATAGAAGAGCCCGCCTCAAAACACCCAGACTCAGCTTTCTTGCGGGAAGTCGTGTTGGTGGAATTGAGGAGGTTTTCAAAGTATTCTTCCAAATGACTTACAACATCCTGAGTTGAGGTCAGCAGTGCCCCATCCCCACTATACACAGTGTTGACGGTGCACTGCTTCCCCCTCCTGAGACACCGGAGGGTGGACCAGAATTTCCTCGAAGCTGCCCTGAAGTTGTTCTCCATGGCCTCACCAAACTCCTCCCACACCCAGGTTTTTGCCTCAGTGACCACCAAAACTGCATTCCGTTTGGCCAGCCGGGACTTATTAGCTGCCTCCGGAGTCCCACAGGCCAGAAATGCCTGATAGCACTCCTTCTTCAGGAGCTTATATTTTGTATAAATATGTTACATAACATTTGCATAGAATTATTATTTGGTCTTTCAATAAGAGTACTTTGAGAACACCTAAGGTTAAAATACATATACAGTATACAGAAATACAGTATTCTTTCTGCTGTTGGAAAGATATGTGTTCCATTTTCATGTATAGGCACCTAATAAATCTGGCAAATTTTGGAATAGACCAAAGATGGAGATTCAGCATCAGCTGGTTCACTGTCAACCTCTTGTGCCCAAGATGCTTCCCGTAACATCTGTAATTAATATATAAAAATAAGGTTCAAAGTTTCTAAAATAAGAAAAAAATGTGTAGATAAAGCACAGGTTCATTACAATCTATTTCATTTCAATTATTTTTGATAAATGGCAAACAGGTCTCATATTCTGTGAGTGACTAGTATGTAATGCTGGTTGTTAGAATGCTACGTAGTATTTTATTAAAATAAAAAAAAAACTGGACAAATTAAAAAAAAGGTTTGTATTCATCCATCCATTTTCTTAGAGGCAGGGGACACCCTGAATGGTTGCCACCCAATCGCAGGGCACATTGAGAAAAACAGCCGCACTCACAATCACACCGAGGGGCAATTTAGATTGTCCAATTAATGTTGCATGATTTTGGGAAGTGGAGGAAACCGGAGTGCCCAGAGAAAAAACAAGCAGGGACAGGGAGAACATGCAAACTCCACACAGGGAGGGCTGGGATGGAACCGCAACACTGTGAGGCCAACGCTTTCCAGCTGCTCCACCGTGCCACCAGTTGTACACACATTATTATCCTGTTTTTCTAGATGACAATGGTCAAACGATTTGCGTTAAAATATTTCACACGAAGAATGACATGCTTCTATCGTTCAACCATGTAAACAGTGTTAAAGCTTTCAGGAAAAAAAATACATACCTCCCCAATAGTCTTAACAAAAGCTCTTTGCAGTTTTGGTACTTGGGGGTGGGTGGGGCTGAGCTTGTCGAAGCCTGTCTGGGGTTCAGCGGCCGATCCAAGATTGCGTTTTTTGCCTTTAACAACATCGATCTGTTCAGGTGTTGGAACTGGCTGTATGGTAGGCACTGACCCGGTTTTAACAGTTTTTTCTCATTCAAAACCCATCTCAGACATGAGTCCACAAGTAAAAGTGTCCGGGGTGAAATGTTCACTGCATATGACAGACTACCGACCGGGGAATTCTCGGAACGAATGGGTTTTTCTTTGGCGTAAGTACCAAAGGTTCCAGGCTAATCCAATCACACAATCACAGGTCCACATGTGGTGATGTACGAGACTGCGGCCCTGAAATCGGTCGTTTTTCAGGTGAGGGAAACAAGATCAAAGTTAGCGGACTTTCATTCCTAACTACTTATATTTTTTTGGGTAAAAGCATCCAAAAGGTTATGCATTTTATGGTACAGCTGAACATATATTTTCATCTAGATAAGATAATTTGCGTTAGAAATTAGACATTTCATACACTTTAACGTGTGGCCGCAATACAGTTCTGTGTATGGCGGAGACTACTCCCTGTCCTAAATGTTTTTCCCCAATCAGTTAATGAATGAGAATTTATGTAAAACCAGGGGTCATTTATTTAAATATTGGTATTTCCATTAAAAAATTTCGAGTGGGTCCATCACTATGTGGGATTTAATCCTGATTGAGAACAGATCCAGCAAAGAAGTATTTGTATGTGTTCAGACTTTTATACACTTTCAAATTTTTCTGTGTAAATCTTGACGACTTACTCACCAGACAGCTTAGCAGGAGACAGCACAAGAACAAGAACAATCTAATCATCAGAACAGTTAGAACCAGGAGCACCTGTTGTCTGTTAAACACACAATTATGGTTAGGCGACTGGAGCAGGAACAGTTAACAGTGTGGATATGTGTGTGGAATTTATTGATAACATTTCCGAAATTGTTCATCCTCTTGAACAAAAACTGTCCAAAAAATTCCTTGTAATTTGTGGAATATATCAATTGAAATGCCTGCTACACTAAGATGATAGGTGGGCATGTCAGATGACGTTTGGCATGGGGAATATTATTAAAGCTGTATATATGTGTCATTGTATCTCCTAAACCTTCCTGGGCATGCTGCAAATGTTTAGATTATATTCATGTCTCTTGGGATCCCAAACATCCCAAGTATTTAGATATATCGCATCTTTTTCCATAACAATGTATGTATGTTTACCATGCTTTTTGCCCTGACTGTAAGTTAGACCCTATAGAGGTCGTGCACGTGACGGCAACATTTTCACTGCGCCATATTGCCGGTCAAAAAGAGCTGCTCGACAGTGTGGGGGACAATGAGGTCATTCTATAGAATACAGCTGAAAAGGCCAGAAAAAATTGATTGATTTCGGTAGTCAAACGTGATGGATGGTGCCCAACCAAATACACACGACTATGTTGCCATCACTTCATTTCAGGTAGGAATTATTCTTCTCAATCTCAAATTCCCAAGAAGTATATATAATGCCAAGTTGGCTCATTTGACAACAATACGTTTAAAAAAAAAAAAAAAAAAAAAAAAGGAGTTTTCTCCAACGTATATGGAAGGGTGTTGTGGCCACATGTTAAACTTTGGTAAACCTCTCCCCAACAGCCTTATTTTTTGTTCAACATGCTTTGTTCTCAAATGAGTTCAATGCGTTTTTTAAAAAAGAAAATAAACCGCCAGTCACACAGTCGTTTATGTAGGTTAACGTGTGGCTGCAACACGCTTCCATGTATGCGGGCTGAAGCCTACCCCAGTGGATTATTTTCTTTTTTTTAAATATGCATTGGACTACGCATTTGAGAACAATGCATTTAAAAAAAATAATAAAAAATCTGTCACGGAGAGGTTCACCGAAGTTTAACGTGTGGTCGCAACATGCTTTGTGTACGGAAGAGCTGACTGTCTTTTTTTCCCCAATCATATAATGTGGGTTTCTGTATATCCAGGGGTAATTTATTTAAATATTGGTATTTGTATTGAAAAATTCTGAGTGGCTCTATCACTATGTGGGATTTATTCTTGATTGAGAACAGATTCAGCAATGAAGTATTTGTATGCATCCAGACTTTTCTACGCTTTCAAACTCTTCCGTGTAAATCTCAAGGACTTACTTACCAGATAGATGTCTAGATCCAGTTGTCCAAGGCAAGCGGAATCGGGTTAACTGTCCAATTTCTTATTGGCGAAAACATCAACTTCAGCAATAAGTATGTCTCTCTATGCCAAGTGTCTCAAATTTTTCCACATACCTTTGTTTATTATCACCTTCTAAATGTTTGATGATATCGGACAAAACTCTGGGCGTCGTGCTATAAGACATATCTTCGTGTCGTCTCCAACCGACTTAGCATTGAGCAATGCAGTATGACCAGTCACGTGACTTTGGTGACGTAGGTGCATGAGCTCTATTGACCATGGTGGCATCCATAATGGAGGCAGACTGCGCAGTCTAGTTTTTATTCTACATCATTGGATGTAAAAGCAGCACGCTGGATGTGAAATCACAATAATACGCCGCAGACATTGGTTTGTGACTTTCTGTACTGCAATAAAAATTTTATTTTATTGTTATTATAGTGTTGTAGTTTTTGTCTCAAGTGGGCAATGTATAAATGCTGTGCTGTTGAATAAACATTCTGGTACCCATGTGGCAGTAAGTGTTTTATAATTAAATACTAAATACCTCTTTTTGTCTTAAATATGCAAAAATACAAATACTGTTTACATATTTTAAACATTCTGGTACTTACACAAACATACATCCCCTCTACTTTGCGATTTTTCCCTTTTCGTGGGTGGTTCTGGTACCAATTAACCACAAGAAATGAGGGATTACTGTAGCAGGTTTTGCTACCCATTGCAGCAATAACTGAAATCAAGAGTTTGCGATAATTGAACGAGTTTTTCACATTCCTCTAGAGGAATTTTGTTGCACTCTTCTGCCATATTGAAGGGCTTTCTAGCATGAACCACCTGTTTGGATTCACACCATATCATCTCAATTGCATTTAAATCTGAACATGGATTTGGCCACTCCAAAACCTTAACATTTTTTTTTTGGTCCTGAGGCAGCGAGGCATCCCCAGACCATCTCACTGCCACAACCATCTTTCACTGTTGGCATGTTTTTTTTTTTTGTCTTTTTAAATCAAATGCAGTGCCATTTTTATGCCAGATGTAACTGGCTTCTTTCAACAAGTAAAATTTTTGACTCGTCAGTCCACAGAATTTTGCTCTTGAGGATCATCAAGAAGTTGTTTGGAAAATGTGAGATGAGCCTTGTATTTTTTTATTACAGCAGGTGTTCTCCCCTGGAAACACTCCCAGGGATTCCATTTTGGTCATTGTCTTTCTTATGGTTGTTCAAGGTTCTTTTGTCCCTTCTGGGATGAGTCGTTGTCGCAGTTTTCGAGTTGGTTGTCCACTCCTGGGAAGGTTTCCCAGAGTTCCCAGTTTTCACCATTTCTGGATAATTTCTCTGACAGTGTTTAAATGTCTACAGACCTACTGCTCTCACACCTATTGTCACAAAATGGCTGAGACTCATACAAAGACACATAAAAAGTAGATTACCACCAACCTTTGATCCCTTTCAAATTGACCCCTCCGTAGAGGGCACTTAACCACGCCTCCTGAAGTGACGTCACGCCACGTGCGCTGACGTAAGACAAACAGTAAAAATGGTAAATACAATACAATACATTCTGAACTGAGACAGACTCCATGCTTCTGATTTCATTCAAATCAATGATATATTATAGATTCTAAATACAATACATTCTTAACTGAGACGCCATGCTTCTGATTTCATTCAATCGTTCACACGTAGCGGTGTTATGCTAGCAGAGAACGTCTCATTCATTTATACGAGACGTGTATTAAAAATCAAATTTAGGGCATATCTTCGTGCAAACAGTCTGGTTAAGCTTCTGCCGCGAGCCAGCAAGAAATCAATACGTTTGTGCAGTCCAATCATCGCTAAATATCGCTCAACAAAGAATAAGTGTGTCAATCGTTCAGACGTAGCGGTGTTATGCTAGCGGAGAACGTCTCATTCATTTATACGAGACGTGTATTAAAAATCAAATTTAGGGCATATCTTCGTGCAAACACAGTCTGGTTAAGCTTCTGCCGTGAGCCAGCAAGAAAGCGACACGTTTGTGCAGTCCGATCATCGCTAAATATCGCTCAACAAAGAATAAGTGTGTCAATCATTCACACGGAGCTATGTTATGCAAGCGAACAACTTCGAATTCATTTATACGAGACGTGTATTAAAAATCAAATTTAGGGCATATCTTCGTGAAAACACAGTCTGGTTAAGCTTCGGTCACGAGCCAGCAAGAAATCAATACGTTTGTGCAGTCCGATCATCACTAAATATCGCTCAACAAAGAATAAGTGTGTCAATCATTCACACGCAACAGTGTTATGCTAGCGGAGAACGTCTCTTTCATTTATACGAGACGTGTATTAAAAATCAAATTTAGGGCATATCTTCGTGCAAACACAGTCTGGTTAAGCTTCTGCCGCGAGCCAGCAAGAAATCAATACGTTTGTGCAGTCCGATCATCGCTAAATATCGCTCAACAAAGAATAAGTGTGTCAATCGTTCACACGCAGCAGTGTTATGCTAGCGGAGAACGTCTCATTCATTTATATGAGACGTGTATTAAAAATCAAATTTAGGGCATACCTTCGTGCAAACATATGTGTTCCGGTTGATATTAGATGGATTTAGTTGATGCGGTCTTCCACAAAGTTTGGTCCATCAGTGCATTTTTCGTACTGGGTCTTCGGTTTTGGAAAGGGTACGAATCGAACTCCACCAACTAGCCTTTCAGGATACCTGTCATCACTATTACAAAGTCCGTGACGACACCTCTTAACCATATCTATTGTTAAAGAACCCAAATACGCGATAAAACGCTAACTAACCCTATACTGGACCATGCAATGTTGTCTGAGAAAATGGCGGGAGCAAAAACGGGCTTTGGTTTATGCAGATCTCTGGCCTCTCATTGGTCAGTGACGCGGATTGCGCAATATCCACGGAGGGGTCAATTGGCTACAAAGAAAAGAGGTCAACGGAGGATGCTATCACCATTAGTCTCCACTCAGTGCTGGAACACCAAGAACACCAGAACTCTTTGTTGCTAATAGCTTTGCCTTTACTCCATTATACCACACATTTTGATTTGAAAATTGCCTCACCTTGTTCTTCACACACAGCTCTGATTATGGACTTTCTCACTAACCACCTCCAAACTCTTTGACTCGCCTTTCTTTCTCCTTCACTTTCAGGACTGGTTCCCCTCTGTGCTGTGTGCTGAGCCCTCTTCTGTACCGTCTGTTCACCTCTGATTGTATAATCATCCAAACTTCCATCAAATTATTGTTTGCACATGACACAGATCAATCCACCTACCACGGTTAGGTTCAAAGTCTGCCTCTGTGGTCCATGCAAACAACCTGATTTTAAATACAAAGAATTCCAAAGAACTTAGATTGGACTTTAAAGTGCCACTGTCATGAAATGCATGATTTTTAGTATGTTATTCATGAAAAAACGACAACCGACATGGACCCATGCGTTTTTTCCACCACAAAACACGTTTTTACGTATACAGCTTTTTGTAACTCCTGCCATGAAAATACTCTCGAGGGATTGTTTTCAAGAAGCAGCAGTAAGTGATGTAAAGGACAGACACTTGAGGGCACTCAAGTGGACTCGTTTGTTTTCGTTAGTTTTACCTCCGGGAAGGAAGCTCGTTGTTCCTTTGTGTTAGCCAAAATGCTGGCTTGTTGCATTGCTGGACATTGCCTGAACACTGGGGAGAATGGACTCACCCTTCATAAGTTTGCAAGAAACCTGGTTCGTCGTGAAAAATGGATTGCACAGGTGCAGAGGACGAGAGCTTTGTGGGTTCCAAATGTGTATACAGCTACTAAAAAAAAATAATAGTTTGGGGCGGACCACGTAATCGGTCTCTCATAACGTAACAAAAGATCCACTTACGAAATATGTCGATGTGCACGTCGGACGGCGTCAGGCTGCTGCATCGCTTCGCCAGCGAAGACTGCGCTTCGGGCTCGCCGCGGCGGCTCTGAAGAACACTGCCTCAATGCAGCACTCAGCAGCGTGCAACAACAACGCAGTAAAGCGCCCTGGCTCGACGGTGTTGTTCACCGCGTACTGCAGCGGCTATGAGCAACCCCCTAAAGCAGCACGGCTCGGCTCCGTGATAAGCCACCTCGGCGCCAAAAATACGCCACACTGGCCGGTTGCGATGAGCCGCGGAAGCGCATCGGATGGGAGGTGGTTTGGCCGTGATCGCATATCATTTGAATAACTCTCGAAACAATAGTGTAATATTGCCCCGGTAACTTTACTTGGTTGTGAGGTGTTCTCCTTTTTGAAAAGAGCTTCCGTGTCAGAAGGGGCGTGTTCATCTCCCATAGTTAGGATGCACCGCATGTTTTCATTGGTGAATGTCCGGGAAATGTCACGGACAGAGGATGCAGCCAATATGGACTGCAACTTTGCGCATGGATGACGCACTCTCCGCTCACATTTATTTTTTCGTATACACATTGAAGTGAATAATGTTATATGTATTTTTCATTACAATATCTATTTTAGAATGTTTATAGGGATGGCACTTGACCTTTAAGAAACACAGAGCTGACCCATCCCGCATTTTCATCAATCGTGACTGTGTGGAAATAGTCCACAGTTCTAAACTTCTCAGGATATACATTACAGACACCCTATCCTGGACTAAAACTACCACAGGCATTGTTAAGAAGGCCAGGTATCCATTTTGTCAGGATTTAAAAACTAAACAATACAATCAATGCAGTTTTTGCTAAAAGAACTTATAAAGAAAAAAGATAGACAAATAAATAAATAAAGTGTTTTTCAGTCTTATTGATCATGTCCAGGCCTTGGTAAGATTATTAAAACCATGAAAAGCAAACAAGAAGTGCAGTTGTATAATTTTAGATGACAGTACTGCTATGCTTAGTGGTTTTAAGTTCAAATCAAATAAATCCAAAACCTTTAACATCATTAAATGACTGTGCATACAATGAAATACTGAGTGTTTCTCCACAAGGTGCTTATGTGAATAAAATAGAATAAATAAAATAGAAATAATAACAACATCCTATGTATGAGGTAAGATAGCAGATAAAATAGGTACGATCAAGGCAGAGTTATTGCTGAAGAACTTGAAAATAAATAGATAAATGCATAAGTGTGTTTTACAGTCTTATACTCCCTGTCCTGGCCTTGGTAAGATTATTAAAGATTATTAAAACCAACAAAAGCAAACAAAAGTGCATTTACATAATTTTACATTCCAGTACTGTTTAGTGGTTTTAAGTTCAAGCAGTTGATGGCTCTAGGAAAAACGCTGTCTTTGAGTCTGCTTGTCTGTGTTTTGTGGGACCTGTAACACCTGCCAGAGGGCAGCAGGTTAAACAGGTGGTGACCAGGATGTGAAGAGCCCTTTACAATGTAAGTAGCTCTGCAGTGATAGCGGGAGTTGGCAATGTCCTCTAGGGGAGGGCAGAGACCAGCCAGTAATCTTCTGGGCACCAATGATCACTCTTTCCAGAGCTTTCCTGTCCGGTGTTGTACATCCAGCATTCCACACTATCATGCAGTATGTGAGGATGGTCTCCATGGTGGTTCTGTAGAAAGCCAGCAGCAGATCAGCTTCCAAGTTGTTCTTCCTGAGCACTCTCAGGAAGTGGAGTCACTGTTGGGCCTTTTTTCACCACCGTTGTGTATTTACAATCCAGGTGAGTTTGTCTGTGATGTCAACTCCCAGAAATCTGAAGGAGTGGACCTTCTCCACACACTTCCCATTGATGAACAGTGCAACTGGGTCCCTGCTGCACTTCCAGCAAGTCCAGGATTATTTCCTTCGTCTTTGTGGTGTTCAGTGTGACGTTGTTTGCAGAACACCAATTTGACAACTTTCCAATCTCGTTTCTGTAGTCAGACTCCTTTTGAAATGAGCCCGATCACAGTGACCATCACCAAACTTGATCCTGGAGTGGCTGGGATTGGCTGGTATGCAGTCATATGTGTACAAAGAGTATAGAAGAGGGCTCAGTACACAACCTTGGGGAGAAGCGGTGCTGAGGGTGATTGAGGAAGAGAGGTGTGAGCCAAGTCTGACAGACTGAATGGTTTGCGAGGAAGCCTTTAATCCAGCAGCAGATGGAAGGAGCAAGTCCAGGGAGGGAGAGTTTGTTAACCAGGATACCTGGGATGATGGAATCAAAGCCATCAGCCTCAGAGGCAAAAGAATGAACCCTAAATGTATCTGACAAGTTTGCAATAATATCCGCAAACGCAATACAACTGTGTTGTCATATATACCTGGTTTGACCAAAGGGATTCATTGGAAATTCACACCTAACATTGCTGTAAGTAGAACTATATTTCTAATTGATTTTTCTTTAATGGTAATCAGGATACAATGTTATGCTGACGTGTATTTATAACAATCCATCCAGCCATCAATTTTTTTTTGCTGCTTATCCTCACGAGGGTCACAGGGAGTGCTGAAGCCTATCCCAGCTGTCAACGGGCAGGAGGGTACACCCTGAACTGGTTGCCAGCCAATTGTAGGTCACATAGAGACAGACAACAGTCACACTCACAATCACACCAAAGGGCAATTTAGAGGGTCCAATTAATGTTGCATGATTTTGGGATGTGGGAGGAAACCGGAGTGGCTGGAGAAAACCCACGCAGGCACGGGAGGAACTTGCAAACTCCACACAGGCGGGATCAAACCTGGGTCCTCAGAACTGTGAGGCCAACACTTTACCAGCTGAGCCACGTGCCGCCTATTTATAACAATTTTATGGAAAAATTATATCACGGCGGAAAGTGGGGGGGTGAGTTGTTTTCTTCTTGCTGGGGGTGGGCGTAAAAGAAAGTAATTGAGAAGCACTGTCTTAGGATCAGTACCTTGTTGGAAGGTGAACTTCTGGCCCAGTCTGAGGTCCTGAACACTCTGGAAAATGTTTTGTTCTTAGATATCCCTGCATTTGGCCACATTCTTCTTTTGTTGGATTGCAACCAGTTGTCCTTTCCCTGCAGATGAAAAATACTCCCACACCATGACGCTCCCACCACAATGCTTCAGTGTTGGTACAATATTGGATAGGTGATGAGCAGTGCCTCTTTTTTCTCCACACATACCACTTAGAATTAAGGCTAAAACATTCCGTCTTGGTATCATCAGACAAGCCATTCTTATTTCCCGCCATTTTGGTCCATCAGGTGTTTTTTTTTTCTTTCCCCAAGCAAACTCCATGCAGGCTTTCATGTGTCTTGTTCTGAGGAAGCACTTCTGTCAGGCCACTCTGCCATAACGCCATCCAGGAGCTGATCATTGGCTGAGCTTTTGCCATTCTGGTGACTGAGTGATCCATTTTGATGGTTGTCTTGTGTTTTCTGCCATGTGTCTCTGGTTTTGCTATCCATTTTAAGGCATTAGAGATTAGAGGCTTGACTGGTGGAGCGATGAAGTGATGGCTGAATGTCTAGAAGTTTAATCCTTCTCCTGACTTCTTCTCAGGAGCTCAGCTAGAGTGATCTTCTCCCCAGATTGCTCAGTTCTGCCGGACAACCAGCTGTAGCCAGGGTTTTGTCGTCCCAAATGTCTTCCATTTAAAGTGTTTATAATGTCGATATCCGAGCGCAAGTTATCTTATCTAGATGAAAATACATGTTCAGCTGTACCATAAATGCATATCTTATTCAAAGTTTTTACCAAAAAATACAAGTATTTATGAATTACAGTCTGTGAACTTCGACCTATTTTCCTGTATCTGACAAACCCCACCTTTAGTGTGGCTTACCTCTGACATCACAATGAGGACTTGTGCTTTATCACTCGAGGCACTGATTGTTGACGTCGAAGAAAAATCCATTCATTTCGAGAAATCCTCAGTGATTGTAAGCTAAAATCAATACATAACAATGGTGAAGAAGTGTGTGGTTCAGTTTTGTCGCAGTTCGAATTATTCTGGTCACAGTTTACATTATTTCCACAAAAACCCCAGCCTCAGAAGACTGTCAGGTTTGTGAAAACAAGTGCTAATTTTTCCAAACCCAGTCAGCAGTCTGTCATATGGATTCCACATTTCGGACTCTTTTACTGGTGGACTCATGTCTGAGATGAGTTTTAAATGTTAAAACCTGGATCAGTGCCTACCATACAGCCAGTGGCGGCACCTGAACAGATCCGTGTTGCTCAAGGGTCCAAACGCCAACTTTGATCAGCCGCTGAACTTGGATACCGTCCGACAAGCTTAGAATCCGCCCCCCACCGAAAGTACCGAAACTGCGTAGAGCTATTGTGAAAAGACAAGTTGCGGAGGTATGTTGATCATCTTTTTTTTCCTGAAAACTTTGAACACTGTTGACAGGTTGAATGAAAGCAGCATATATCGTTCTTGGCGAAAAATAAGTTTTATTACAGCAAACGGTTTGAGCATTCTCAACTGGAAAAACGGGAAAATATTGGTTACAAACCTTTTACTATTTAACAATTTAATGACAGCTATGCAAAATGTCAACAAAAGATGCCCGTGACTCCACCCCAAAGAAACATGATAACAAGGAAGTATATCTGGCTTTTGACAAGTGCAGGCAAGCTCATGTTCTGATGTGTACAGGGTTTGAATTTTAATAAAATACTATCTTCTATTCCTTTCGCCTTGTCCCGTAAGGGGTCGCAACAGTGTGTCATCTTTTTCCATCTAAGCCTATCACATGCATCTTCCTCTCTAAACCCACTGCCCTCATGTCCTCCCTCACAACATCCATTAACCTTTTCTTTTGTCTACCTCTTGCTCTTTTGCCTGGCAGCTCCATCCTCAGCACCCTTTCTTCCAATATACTCACTCTCTCGCCTCTGAACATGTCCAAACCATCGTAGTCTGCTCTCTCTCACCTTGTCTCCAAAACACCCAACTTTGGCTGTCCCTCTAATGAGCTAATTTCTAATCCAATCCAATTTGTTCACTCCAAGCGAGAACCTCAGCATCTTCATTTTTGCTACCTCAAGTTCTGCTTCCTGTTGTTTCTTCAGTTCCACCGTCTCTAATCCGTACATTATGCCCAGTCTCACCTCTTTTTTTATAAACTTTGCCCTTCATCCTAGCAGAGACTCTGTCACATTGAACACCAAACACCTTTCGCCAACTGTTCCACCCCGCTTGGACCAGTTTCTTCATTGCTCTGTATTGTTGACCCCAAGAATTTGAAGTCATCCACCCTCACTATCTATATAATCTTCATTTCTCTCCTTTCCAGTACGTGGCTCCATCTTTCTAATTGACCCCTCCGTACAGGGCACTTAACCACGCCTCCTGAAGTCACGTCACCCCACTGTTGCTAACCTGAGACAAACATTAGACAAAATGGCGTCGCAGGAAGAAAAGTCAAGAGCGAGATTGTCTGACTTACCAGCTGATTTTTCACTCGCATTTTTACCGAATAGTGAAATATCGTTGAAGAACAGACAGCAGGGCTTCAAGTATTTCAGCGAGGGGTATTTCAATGGTATTTCCATGCATATCGACGGAGAAACCATTGATTTTAGCGCAAGATCTTTCTGGAGTCAGAGGAAGACAGAGAAGCCACATAATATAATATATTATAACCCAAATACGAATTCGTCATTGACAGTTACCTATTTTCGTGTGTGCAGAATCTGTATGTGTATCTGTATAGCCGTTTGTGAACCGCCGTATAAAGGAAAAGAAGAAGGCGAGTCTTGATTTACGAGTTGTTTCTCTGGTTTTCTTTGTGTAAAGTCACGCGCTCCCCTCAATAATTATTCTTGAATTAGTGCGAAACCTACGTAAGTCCCGACCGAGTACGACAATCACAACTTTAGTGTCCTCAAACATCCTTCCTTCAGTCTTGGTGTCTCGGTGCACGTCGAAGGCTTTTAGGTCTCGCTAGTCCGGTTTAGCTTAGCTCGCTAGCCACCAACAAAGAGACACGTTTGTCCAGTCAGATCCTCGCAAAGTATCGCTCAACACAGATCAAGTGTGTCAATCATTCACACGTAGCTATTGTCAGATAGGTTGCCATACCACAAATAGCAATGGAGCGAATTGATAACAATTGGGGTGTATGGCTTAAGGTTCATGTTTTGAGCTGAGCCACCAACTCTCAAATTGGACACCAGATGTCGCCAAACAAATTTACACTCGATTGGATCACCAGCACGGCAAAGATCTCATTGATAAATGTAGCCTACCCGCTTAGCTTCTCATTGCATTGCATATGTATACCAAAGTCAGTAACCTTATATAAACCGGATTATTTCTCATATCTTTGTATTACATACATATATCAGGGTTAGCAACCTTAATAACCCAATTATTGTTATAGCTTTGTATTCACATCTTATTTCTGCTATAAAGACAGTGACAGGATGCAGCTGTCAAGCCACACCAAACATTTTTCAAGATGGTTGCAGCATCAAGTTACTGAACAGGAAGCCCGTCACACTCGAATGACCACGCGGGAAGTCGGCAAGCAGAAATGGATTTCAACTATTTTTCCACTGGACTTTTAGCAAAAAATAAGATGCTTTGAAAAAGCTTTGTGAAAAGAATATAACCTGTGTATGGCTGTCTCTCAGACAAGGCAACACCTGATGAGCAACCAACTAAAACAAGCCTAAGAATGCATGAGAGAATTGTATTCACAAGAATGTTGATACATTTATGCTATTGTTCAAAACTAGGGTGAAACCGAACGCGAAGTGTGGTGATATTTTTAAAAGATGCATTTATTAATTAAAGGGAGAATGACAAAATTGAGTGAAGCCAAAGAAGGGCGTGACAAGTCAAGCCAGGAATGGCAAATGGGGCCCAATAGGATGAACTAAAGGAGGCCCTTCCCACTAGATGTAGATTCAGCCAACATTTTCTAGAATGTTCCACCAAAAAGCTATAAAAACCTTGGATACGGTTGGCTCTTTGTTCCGTTTTCGCTGACAAAGAGACAAGGTCTTTCTATAGGTGTAATAGTCATGTGGGAAGCTGGCGGGGAGAAGGAATTGGCAACTTTGAGTGCCTAAATTGACGACTCTTTTTGAGATTGGGCGCAAGTAAAACTACGATAATAAGGTAATGGCAGGATAACACTAGCGATATTACGTGGTTACCTATTAAGGGCAAGTTGGCTTGACAATTTATCCGTAATCCCGAAAAAACTTATTATTAAATTAGGCTTCGAGCTATATAGGACTTGATCAACCCCAACAGGCTCACTCAAAAATGTCTATTATCCCTAATTTTTGATGCTTTTAGACGCTTTAAATCTCACTTCAATTACATTGCTTTTTGCTATTTTTATCATTTATCTTATCCTTCTGATCATCAATTTTTATCATTGTAACTATTTTTTCCTTTATTGATTTATGTTCTATTAACATTGAATTTTGCCTTAACATCACAACCTTACCTCGCGTCTGGCGCAGATAACTGTAGGATGAATGTTATCTGAACAATTTTTATCATTGTATTAAATTCTAAAAATTTCCAACTTCATCTATCTTTGTCATTCTTATATTGAGTTATCTCATTTTTACCATTCAACCTCAAAGATTGAACATCATCGACATTAACATCATTTAGTCGTAAAAATTCTATTTTAATCAGTCACTCTTTCATAATCTCCGTCTTAAAATAGAACAAATCCGTACGATCCTAATAAGGATTGTTAAATTTGCAATCGATTCATAAGAGATGGAGCTGCTGTAAAAGTAGAGCGAACACTTTGTCACCTTGTTACTCAGAAAGGTTACTCGACAAGGCGGATGAGTGGAGGGAGACTGGATTGGCTCTGCAAAACTAAAGGCAGTTAGTACACCTAGGCGAATTCATCTCGACACTGACTTAAGAAGCTCCCATCCTCCTGCACGCACGGCGTTAGAGTCGGCTAGAGTAAAGGGGTAGCTTAACCCTTGAACTGGAGAGTCGGTCAGGACATTTCTCCTGATTAGTCCTGCGGATAAGCGGAATCTGACACTATGTTATGCAAGCGAAGAACTGCTAATTCATTTATATGCGACATGTATTGAAAATCAAAAATAGGGCTGACCTTCGTGCAAACATATCTGTTCCGGTTGATTTTAGATGGATTCAGTTGATCATGCGGTCTTCCACAAAGTTTGATCCATCAAAGACATTTTTCGTACTCGGTCTTCTGTTCCAGTTGATTTCAGATGGATTCAGTTGATCATGCGGTCTTCCACAAAGTTTGATCCATCTAAGACATTTTTCGTACTCGGTCTTCAGTTTTGGAAAGGGTACAAATTGTACTCCACCAACTAGCCTATCAGGATACCTGTCGTCACTATTACAAAGGCCGTGACTACACCTCTAAACCATATCTATTGTTAAGGATTCCTAAGACGTGATAAAACGCAAACAAAAGCCCTACTGAACCATGCGACTTTGTCTGAGGTTATGGCGGACGACAACAAGGGCGTGGTTTAGGCACATCTCTGGCCTCTGATTGGTCAGCGACGCGACCCACGCAATTTCTACGGAGGGGTCAATTGTCCCTCCGCCTGCTCCCTGCTTTCACTGCAGATCACAATATCATCGGCAAAAATCATAGTCCAAGAGGTCTCCAGTCTAACCTCATCTGTCAGCCTATCCATTACAACCGCAAACAGGAAAGTGCTCAGTGTGTATCTGTAATGCAGCCACTCCTCCACCTTAAATTCTTCTGACACACCTACGGCACATCTCACCACTGTTCTGCTGCCATCGTACATGTCCTGTACTATTCTAACATATTGCTCCACCACACCAGACTTGCGCATGCAGTACCACAGTTTCTCTCTTGGTACTCCGTCATGGGCTTTCTCTAGATCTACAAAGACACAATGTAGCTCCTTCTGACCTTCTTTGTACTTTTCCACGAGCATCCTCAAGGCAAATAATGCATCTGTGGTACTCTTTCACGGCATGAAACCACACTGTTGCTCACAGATAAATACTTCTGTCCATTTTTGATTCTGTTCAGTGCCTTTCTAACTTCCCCCTTACTAATCCTGTCATTCACGCTTGCCTCTTCTACTCTACCTTCTCTCCCATTTTCTTCATTCATTAACTCATCAAAACACTCTTTACCTCTACTTAGCACACTACTGGCACCAGTCAACATATTCGCTTTCCTTAATCACCTTTACTTGCTGCACATTTTTCCCATCTCTATCCCTCTGTCTGGCCAACCTGTAGAGATCCTATACTCCTCCTTTCGTATCCAACCTGGTGTACATGTAGTCACATACCTCTTGTTTAGCCTTCACCGCCACTACCTTTGCCTTACGTCGCATCTCAATGTATGACTGGCGATCTTCAGCTCCGCCCTCCTAAGCTACAGTTGCAATGTCCTAGAATCTTCTAAAATGTCGACTGAACAGAACAGGTTTGAAGTGGATTTTCTATCGCATATTCCTGGTCACATTGAGGTATGTTTTTTTGCTAAATGTACCAGACTTGACTAGATGGGTTCTACAGAGAGGTCACAACTATTTCACGCAAGGATATGTAGATGGAATTAAGACTTGGACGGAGCAGCACGCATTGAATGCAGCCCTATGGGGGCACAAACCAGTGCAATTTGTAGGCCAGTCCCAAGCCCGGATAAATGCAGAGGGTTGCGTCAGGAGGGGCATTCGGCGTAAAAACTGTGCCAAACAAATATGAGCGTTCATCTAAAGAATCCCATACCGGATCGGTCGTGGCCCGGCTTAACAACGCCCACACCCGGCACTGCTAACCTGCAGGGCGTCGGTGGAAATTCAGCTACTGTGGGCCGAAGACAAAGAAGAGGAGGAAACCAGACCCGTCGTCATAAGAAAAAGAGGAATGCACAGAGCCTACAACTGAGTGTAGGGACTTTTGAATGTTGGGACAATGACAGGAAAAGCTCAGGAGTTCGTTGACATGATGATTAGGAGAAAGGTTGATATACTGTGCATCCAAGAGAGTAGGTGGAAAGGTAGTAAGGCTAGAAGTTTAAGAGCAGGGTTTAAATTATTCTACCACGGAGTAGATGGGAAGAGATGCCCCACAGGTAGGATGTGACCTTGAGTTGAAAGAGAAATTCTGGAAGGAACTTGATGAAGTAGTTCTGAGCATCCCAGACAGCGAGAGAGTTGTGATTGGTGCAGATTGTAATAGACATATTGGTAAAGGAAACAGGGGCGATCAAGAATTGATGGGTAAGTACAGCATCCAGGAAAGGAACTTTAAGGGACAGATGGTGGTGGACTTTGCAAAATGGATGGAGATGGCTGTAGTGAATACTTATTTCCAGAAGAGGGAGGAACATATAGTGACCTACAAGAGCGGAGGTAGAAGCACGAAGGTGGATTATATTTTGTGCAGACGATGTAATCTGAAGGAGATTACTGACTGTAAAGTAGTAGTAGGGGAGAGTGTATCTTGACAGCATAGGATGGTGGTGTGTAGGATGACTCTGCTGGTGGGTAGGAAGATTAAGAAGACAAAGGTAGAGCAGAGAACCAAGTGGTGGAAGCTGAGAAAGGAAGACTGTTGTGCGACCTTTTGGAAAGAGGTGAGACAGGCTCTCGATGGACAGCAGAAGCTCCCGGAAAACCGGACTACGACAGCCAAGGTAATCAGAGAGACAGGCAGGAGAGTACTTGGTGTGTCTTCTGGTAGGAAAGGGGAGAAGGAGACTTGGTGGTGGAACCCCAAAATACAGGGAGTCATAAAAGGAAAGAGATTGGCGAAGAAGAAGTGGGACACAGAGGACTGAGGAGAGGCGAAAGGAGTACATCAAGATGTGACGTAGGGCAAAGGTAGAGGCGGCAAAGGCTAAACAAGAGGCATATGAAGACATGTTCACCAGGTTGGACACGAAAGAAGGAGAAAAGGATCTCTACAGGTTGGCCAGACAGAGGGATAGAGATGGGAAGGATGTGCAGCAGGTAAGGTGATTAAGGATAGAGATGCAAATGTGTTGACTGGTGCCAGTCGTGTGCTAAATAGATGGAAAGAATATTTTGAGAAGTTGATGAATGAAGAAAATGAGAGAGAAGGAAGAGTTGAAGAGGCATCTGTGAAGGACCAGGAAGTGGCAATGATTAGTAAGGGAGAATTCAGAAAGGCACTACAAAGGATTAAAAATGGAAAGGCAGTTGGTCCTGATGACATACCGGTGGAGGTATGGAAGCAATTTGGAGAGATGGTTGTGGAATTTTTGACCAACTTATTTAACAGAGTACTCGCGGACGAAAAGATGCCTTAAGAATGGAGGAAAAGTATTCTAGTTCCCATTTTTAAGAACAAAGACGATGTTCAGAGCTGTGGGAATTATAGAGGAATAAAGTTGATGGGCCACACAATGAAGTTATGGGAATGAGTAGTGGAGGCTAGACTCAGGACAGAAGTAAGTATCTGCAAGCAACAGTATGGTTTCATGCCTAGAAAGTGTACCACAGATGCATTATTTGCCTTGAGGATGCTTGTGGAAAAGTACAGAGAAGGTCGGAAGGCGCTACATTGTCTTTGTGGATCTAGAGAAAGCCTATAATAGAGTACCAAGACAGGAACTGTGGTACTGCATGCGTAAGTCTGGTGTGGCAGAGAAGTATGTTAAAATAGTACAGGACATGTATGATGGCAGGAGAACAATCGTGACGTGTGCCTTAGGTGTGACAGAAGAATTTAAGGTGGAGGTGGGACAGCATCAGGGATCAGCTCTGAGCCCCTTCCTGTTTGCAGTGGTAATGGATAGGCTGACAGATGAAGTTAGACTGGAATCCCCTTGGACCATGATGTTCGCAGATGATATTGTGATATACAGTGAAAGCTGGGAGCATGCAGAGGAACAATTAGAAAGATGGAGACATGCACTGGAAAGGAGAAGAATGAAGATTAGCCGAACTAAAACGGAATATATGTGCGTGAATGAGAAAGGTGGACAAGGAAGAGTGATGCTCCAGGGAGAAGAGATAGTGAGGGTGGAGGACTTCAAATACTTGGGGTCAACAATACAGAGCAATGGAGAGTGTGGTCAGGAAGTGAAGAAACGGGTCCAAGCAGGTTGGAACAGCTGGCGGAAGGTGTCTGGTGTGTCTCTGCTAGGATGAAGGGCAAAGTTTACAAAACAGTGGTGAGGCCGCCCATGATGTACGGATTAGAGACGGTGGCACTGAAGAAACAACAGGAAGCAGAATTGGAGGTAGCAGAATGAAGATGTTGAGGCTCTCTCTCGGAGTGAGCAGGTTGGATAGGATTAGAAATGAGCTCATTAGAGGGACAGCCAAAGTTAGATATTTTGGAGACAAGGATCGAGAGAGCAGACTTAGATGGTTTGGACATGTTCAGAGGCGAGAGAGTGAGTATATTGGTGGAAGGGTGCTGAGAATGGAGCTGCAAGGCAAAAGAGCGAGAGGAAGACCAAAGAGAAGGTTTATGGATGTGGTGAGGGAAGACACACACATATATATATAGGATAGTATATTCTTCTTCTTTTCCTTTCGGCTTGTGCTGTTCGGAGACGCCACAGCGTGTCATCTTTTTCCATCTGTGCCTATCTCGTGCATCTTCCTCTCTAACCCCAACTGCCCTCATGTCTTCCCTCACAACATCCATCAACTTTCGCTTTCATGTTACTCTCGCTCGTTTGCCTGGCAGCTCAATCCTCAGAACACTTCCACCAATATTCTCACTCTGTCACCTCTGAAAATGTCCAAACCATCGAAGTCTGCTCAATCAAGCCTTGTCTCCAAAACATCTAACTTTGGCTGTCCCTCTAATAAGTTCATTTCTAATCCTATACAACCTGCTCACTCAAAATGAGAACCACAATTTATAGTAAAGGTAATTGCATTAAAATTCATAGTGAAGAGGTGAGACAGGGTCTCGATGACTTAATCCAGAAATAAAATGTTAGTTTCTTTTTTAAACATTATTTTTTAAGGCCACAGATAGAAAACTCAAAGGAGGCAATTCAGGGACATTTTGACATCTTTCTTTAACACAATAAACAAATCCATCAGTGTAGTTAAAGGGAATGTGAAGCTTTATTTATTTTTATATTTACTGTTTGGTGAATAACAGACGGATAATTAAGCAAAATGTCAATTCCCAGGATACTGGGGTGGCCAGTTGCACTGAATGATGTGTAATATTTTTTTTTAAAGCATGAAAACTATTTTGGCCTTGCCCCCCAACCCCTTAAACAACAAACAAACAAAACAAAAATTAGAAGATTTTGGTATCAAAATCGAAATATGGAACCCAAATTGGCATATTTGGCATATTTAAGATAATTTTTCACTTTATCTTGCGATAACGGTTTTCACCACGGAAAATTTAGAAGAGCACTGCACAAAACCATGATGTTTGATTTAACTTGCCCCAAATTCATGGGAATTGGATGTTTTGCTCATCGTAACGCATTTAAAAGTTGGGACTGTGCACCCGACCGAAAAAGTGCACTCGGAGAGGCCAGCACCAATTGTCAGTGTGTATTGAAATGACCCAGATGAAAGAAAATGCATAGTTGAAAGAAGTTTTGTCAAGCGATATTACATGACTCTTTCTTGTTACTGACTCCAAGTCAGCCCTCATGTTATAATGGCTGATCTCAAGCTTGGATCATTTAGAAACTTCGAAGCTGCACTACTCTTCAAATCAAAGATCTGCTGTGATAATCATGGTTTGTGGTATTTCAATGTTGAAATGTTTAAACTGTTAAAAAAAAAAAAAACTCCAAATCCGCCGCCATAAAATTTGTCTCTGATTTGATAAAGCACATACCTGAAGTGCATAATTTCCATCTACTCCATGCAGTATCTTGCCTTTTTTGGTAGAAACACACATCATGAACTTTGCTGCAATCTTTCCAGTTTGGAAGTAGCTCAGCCTCTGTATTTCTTTCTTAATTAGGTGCAAATCTGTAGAAAATCATTATTCTCATTTAGTCCAAGATGTTTCCGGTGGGTCGAGCGTATTGTCGTTTTACCCCATGTTTTTTGACAAAGCTCCATCACTTGGTAAGGTGTGGCCTATACTTTGGTTGACTGATAAAATGGATGACATTACTGCACTAATGCACTTGGTTACCGTCCTGCAGCAAAAGACATTTTTACACTATTCTTCCAAGGAAAATAGACTTTGGATACCTATGCCTAAGATTGGCCCACTGCACAAAAAAATAGTCTGAAAAGTGGTAAAGGATTCGCCCTGTGAGCGACAGCGACTCCACACGACAAATACTTTCAATGAAAACAATTAAGACTTTCTTGATTCCCAGAGTTCCAAGCAGGAGTCCTGCTATGCAAAGGGGAATACAGGTCCCTGGGCCATTACACAGCACCTAAAACAAAATATAGAAGAATCAAGTGGGGTAACTTGAGCACATTTCCAAGATTGGATATAGATATGACAAAACTTGGCACTTACATAAAAGGCAATGCTTCAACAATGACATTTTGAAATGGAAATAATAATATCAGTTCCATTTTGTGTATCTATAAACCCGAATTCCAATTAGGTTTGGAAATTTTATAAAATGTAAATAAGATGATTTGCAAAGCTACATGAATTCAGTTGAATACAAACCAAAGACATTTAATGCTCAAACTCATGAGGTGTTTCTTTTCTCTTTTTTTTTGTGTGCCAATTTTCACTCATTTTGAATTTGTTGGCTGCACAACTTCAAAAAAAGCTGGGACGTATGCAGTGTGTTATAGTGCTTTTAGTTTTCACCACATTCGATCCGCACATGGAAACTGAGGATACTAATTATTGAAGCTTTGTCGGTGGAATTCTTTCCCATTCTCCCTTGATGTATAGAGCTCGTGCACGTGACATCATTTTCACGGCGCCATATTGCCGGTCAAAAAGAGCTGCTCGACAGTGTGGAGGACACTGAACTGGAGCAGAATATTCACAATACCCGAAACCCGTTGTGCTGTTGGTTGTTACAACAGATGAGACAGATATTCAGAGGTTATTCTATAGAATACCAGCTGAAAAGACGAGGAAAAATCGATGAATTTTGGCAATTAAATGTGATGGATGGTGTCCAACCAAATACACACGACTGTGTAGCGATCACTTCATTTCAGGAAGGAATTATTCTACTCAATCTCAAATTCCCATGAAGTATTTATAATGCCAAGTTGGCTCATTTGAGAACAATGCGTTAAAAAAAACAAAAACAAAAAAAACAATGGGAATCGTGTGCAATGTACACTGAAGCATGTTGCGCCCACAAGTTAGACTTCGGTAAACCTATCCCAGACAGACGTTTTATTTTTTTTAAATATGCATTGTTCTCAAATGAGTCCAATCTGTATTTAAAAAAGAAAATAAACCATCTGTTGCAGACAGGTTTATGTAGGTCAACGTGTGGCCACAACATGCTTCCGTGTAGGGGGGCTGAAGCCTATCCCAGTGGTTTATTTTCTTTTTTTCAAATTCGCATTGGACTCATTTGAGAACAATGCATATTAAAAAAAACTGTCATGGAGAAGTTTACCGAAGTTTAACGTGTGGCCGCAACATGCTTCCGTGTACGGAGTAGCTGACTCGATGTCCTCTTTTTTTTTTCTTTTCCAATCATAGTTAATGAATGAGAGTTTGCGTAAAGCTAGGGGTCATTTTTTAAAATATTGGTATTTGTATTGAATACTAGATGGATTTCGGAAAAGGTTAACGTGTAGCTGAATACGCTTCCAGATTCACGAGCCGTCTACTCGTTGCGAACAGATCCAGCAAAAAAGTATTTTTATGCGTCCAGACTTTTATACGCTTTCAAACTTTTCTGTGTAAATCTCGACGACTTACTCACCAGATAAATGTGTATATCCAGTTGTCCAAGACAAGTGGAAGCGAATTAACACTCCAATTTCTTATCGGCGAAAACATCGAATTCGGCATTACATGTGGGTCCTCTATGACAAGTGTTACCTTCGTTTATCATCAACTTCTAAATGTTTAACGGTATTGGACAAAACTCTGGGCGTCATGCTATGAGACACATTTTCGTTTCGTCTCAACAGGCTTAGCAATGGAGAATGCTTTGTTTGGCCGTCAATATGGCCAGTCACGTGAAGGACTTTTGGTGACGTAGGTGCACGAGGTCTATACCTTCACTTGCTCAACAGTCCAGTGTTTCGGTTGTCATATATTGCGTTTCATAATGACCAACCATTTCCAAAGGAAGACGGGTCTGGACTCCTGACAAACCAGTATAGTATTTGAAGCCATGCTTGTGTAAATGAGCAGGATGTGGTTTGGCTTTGCCTTGCTGTAATAATAACAGATGTCCCTGAAAAAGACATTGCTCGGATGGCAGCAAATGCTGTTCCAAACACTGTATGTACTTTTCAGCATAAATTGAGCCTTTGCTGATCTGTAATTTTCCAATGCCATGGCCACCAACACACCCCCATACCATCACATATGCTGTCTTTTAAATTTTGTGCTGATTACAAGCCATATGTTCCGTTTCCTCTTTGACTCATATAGTGGCGTGAAAAACTATTTGCCCCTTTCTAGATTTTTTTTTTTTTTTGCACATCTATTACACACAAAGGTTTAATATTACTTAGAGACAGCCTAATGTAACACAAAATGCAGTTTTCATATGACAATTCAATTTATTAAGGAAGAAAAAAATCCAAAACTTTGTGAATAAGTAATTGCCCTCTGAACTTACCAGGTTGTGCCACCCTCGGCACCAATAACTGAAATTAAGTGTTTGCAATAATTGGTGATGAATCTTTGACATCGCTCTGGAGGAAGTTTGTCCCACTCTTCTTTGCAGCACTGTTTCCGAGCATGAAGTGCCCATTCATCACACAACAGCATCTTGATTGGATTTAAATCTGGACTTTGACTTGGCTACTCCAAAACCTTATTTTAAAAAATTAAATAATTTATTTATTTTTGGGGAGCCATTCAGAGGTGGACTTGTTGGTGTGTTTCCGATCATTGTCCTGCTGCATGATCCAAGAAGGCTTGAGTTTGAGGGCACAAACTGATGCTTGGATGTTCGCCTTCAGGATTTTCTGGTAGATAGCAGAATTAATTGTTCCATTATTCACAGCAAGTTGTCCTCGATCTGACGCAGAAAAGCAGTCCCAGTCCATCACACTGCCACCACCATGCTACACTGTTCGCATAATGAGCTTTTTGTCAAATGCTGGACCATCTTTACGCCAGATGTAACTGGCCGCACACCTTCCAAAAAGTTCAATTTTTTACTCGTCAGTCGACAGAATGTTTCTCCAAAAGTCTTGAGGATCATCAAGATGGGGCAAATGTGAGAAGAGCCTTGGTAGTCTATGCTGACAGCAGGGTTTTTTTTGCCTGGGAACTCTCCCTTGGATGCCATTTTTGGCCAGTGTTTTCTTATGGTAGAGTCATGAACACTGATATTAACTGAGGTCAGCGAGGCCTCCAGGTCTTTAGATGTTGTTGGAGGTTCTTTTGTGACACTCGTGGGAATGTTTGGGTTAGGGTATGGGTCTTGATTGCTGCGTCATCAGCAAAAGGAAATAACTAAGGCATTTTCCGCTTAACATTGGACTTGGCTTTGAGTTGGGATAGGTTATAGAGTTTACTGTCTGTTGTAGTTCGAAGATAGATGTCCTCAATTCCTGATCCGAAGGCGTGCTTCAGCAGAACAGTGGGAAAATATTCTGAACAGTGTTTGACCTAGGATGCACCCCTGTTCAACACCGCTCACGATCTTGAAACTCTCTGAGATTGAGCCATTGAAGACGACGGTGCCAGTCATGCCATCGTCGAATGATTTGATGGTGTTCAGCAGCCTAGGTGGGCACCTTATTTTTGGCAGGATCTTGAAGAGGCCATCCCTGTTGACTGTATCGAAGGCCAGGCCTACGAAGGCAACAAAGAGCGACAGTCTTTGCTAACTGCATTCCTCCTGCAGCTGTCTAAGGGAGAAGATCATGTCGATGGTGGACCTGTTGATGCGAAAGCCAAACTGGGATTCTCTCTTTGGAGCAACTTTAGCAAACAACAATGGTCAAGAGGGAAATGCCACAGTAGTTGTACCAGTCACATCACCTTTGTTTTTGTATCATGTGATGATGTTCACATTCCTCATGTGCTGTGGTACTTCAAAGTTCCTCCAACACAGGCAGAAGAGCTGGTGCAGCTCTTCAGATAGAACATTTTTGCAGCACTTCACTGCACCACTGGGATAGCGGTGAGGGATTCCAGGATGTCTTGCAGCTCTTTGAGCATTGGTTCACTGTCCAGCTTCTCCAGGAATGGCGGACTCTCAACCAATGTTCCCTCTAATTTTTCATATGTATGGGCATACAGACAAGCTCCCTGAGCACACTGAGGACCACTGTGAGCAACATCAGAAGTGATCATTGTGGCCACACACCAGTATCACACCTGGGATCATCGAACGTTTCATGGCTTATTAAAAGAATGTAATTATAACACCAATTTCCATCAGTTTACTATTAATGTAACTCATTTGGCCCACTTAAAATGAAAACGACAAAACTCATTGATTGAAGATTGTTCGTGAAATTTGTATTATATTATGGGACAGTCCTGCTTTGGCTTAGGTCGGTGAGGCCCAGTTTTGGCCTGGGTGATTGTCTTGCCTTGGAAGAAATGAGACATACACACCTTTTAGACACAACATTTTGTTCATATTAAAACATTCACATTTTGACGATTGCTGTAGCTTGTGAAACAGTATATTTTATTAGCATTTCTACGACCTGTAAATGATCTTGTCATAATCGAATTTAATGATTAATATCCATCAATAGGCAGTTAATTCCAACAGCATTCAAATTACTTTTGTGCTGAATGTGTTGCTTAAGGTGGTCCAGTTTCCATTTAGTCCATATTTTTCTTGCTCACAACTTTAGCTTTGCTGCATGTTTTATAGAGCAGACATTTCTCACTCGCAAAAAAAAAGCTCTAACCCAGTTTCACCGCTTGTTCTTCTATATGCACATACTCCGACAGCCATTCCATCTTAAAAGAACCGCATTTCTTTTTTACTTTGGTTTGGGGAGTTCACGTACCACAATCATTGCATGCTCGTTTCGTCATGATATGGGGTTAGCATTAGCATTACTGAACTCCGCCGCGTTGCTGTTATTGTTATGGAATGTTTACGAGCAGAGCACATGCGCAAGTACTATCAACGCTGTGGCGCAAGTACTATCAACGCTGTGAATGGTTGAGTAACGTAATTGCATAGTATCGTATGATTGGCTGGACACCTGCCACTCACATTTTTAAGCAACTCCGCAAATTCTTAGACTTAAATTGACTTTTTGACACATTTCAATCAGGTTTCCCAACTCATCGCAGTACAACATCTGCTCTTATCAAAGTGCTAAATGACATAAGGTTGAATACTGACTCAGGAAAGGCGTCAATTTTGGTCTTGATGGATCTCAGCGCAGCTTTTGATATGGGTTTGATATACTGCTGAACAGGTTGGAAACGTGGGTAAGACTAAATGGAATGGTCCTTAAATGGCTAAGGTCCTACCTGGAGGAATCTCAACAAATGGCAATGACCTGACAACCTGACTTTTGACTATCATAGCTATGTGGATGACACACAGTTATATTTAGCAGTCTCCCCAGATGACTACAGTTAAATTGAGGTATTGTGCCATTGTCTAAAGCAGATAAATAACTGGATGAGCCAAAATTTTCTTCAGCTAAATCAAAGCAAAACTGAGAAAATTGCTGTTAGTAAACACCTGGACACTATCTATAAAAACCACAGCCCAAATCCGAAACCTTGGTGCTTTGACTGATTGCAACATGACTTTCAACAGTCATATCAAATAAATCACAAAACCTGCCTTTTACCATCTGAAGAACATATCAAGTGAAGGCTTGTATGTGTCAAGCAGACCAGGAAAAGCTCATCTATGCTTTTATCTAAAGTAGACTTGACTACTGTAATGGTCTTCTGACTGGACTAACCCTAGTGCAGGACTTGTTCCAATGTGGATAAAGATACTTTCTTACAAGCTTCATCCACCATCTTCAAAAGGTCTTTAGCTTTTGTTCTGGGGTTGGTTTGGACATTTCGGTCAAAAACACGTTTATCTCAGGACACAGAGCAGTCTCCTTCTTGCGTGATGTGATGATCCCCATGATGTTCATACAGTTGTGGCGTATGATTGTTAGAACAGATGAACATGGCACCTTAGAGCATCTGGAGATTGCACCTTAAGATAACCCATATTTATGGAGCGCCATGATTCTTTCTCTGATTTCCTGGCTCATTTCTTTTTATTTTCCCATGAAATCAAACAAGGGAGCAGAGTGTTTGAGTTGTGGCCTTAAATACATCCCCAGGTGTTTTATCAATTAACTCAGATATTGTCAACGAACCAATCAACTGTCAGGGGCTTATAAAGCCATGACTTCTTGGCGTCAGCACGTTTTTTAAAGACATAGCACTTTTTGTGGCTGTAAACTTTGACCTTGAAGAAAATAATATAGAATTCTCTAAGAAATTTTCTCTCTCATTATTGAGTCATTTAACAAAATTAAATAATTTGGGTTATCCGGACTGACCTGAAAAAAAAAAAAATGACGCTTACCATGTCAGGTCTGATTCTGAAGATCAGAGGTATCGAGTAAAACTGGGCATTCAAGGTGCTTCGAACTGAAGAAATCCATGATTGATGTACCTCTCTGCTTCGTGTGATCCGATGAATGGTGAACTGGAAAACATGTTATGTACTTCATTTCTGAGGGACTAATGTTCAAGCCCAATTCCAATGAAGTTGGTACCTTCTGGTAAACAAATAAAAACAGAATGACTTTGTAATTAAATACACTACAAAGACCAGATATTTCATCCTTAAACTGATTATTATTATTAGCAAAAATTCATTAACTTTGAATTTTGTCTGCAACATGTTCCAAAAAAGCTAAGATAGGTGGCAAAAAAAGACTGAGAAAGTAGAGGACTGCTCATCAAACACCTGTTTAGAACAGGCGAAATGGGAACCGGTGGGTGCCATGATTGGATATGAAAGGAGCTTCCCTGAATTGCAGTCATTCACAAGCAAAAATGGGGGTAGGTTCAACTCTTCCTGAACAAGTGCGTGAGAAAATAGTCCAACAGTTTTAGGAAAATGTTACCTAAACGTACAATTGCAAGGAATATAGGGACTTCACTTCACTCCACAAATGATGTAGCGTTGATGCCTGCATGAAAATTTGGCATTTTACTGAGCACTTAGCAGAGTGTGGTTTTAAAAACTTACAAAGCATTGTATTTTACATTTTTGTAGCGGAAAATAATCAGATAATTACAGTGTCAATAATAACAAATGATAAACCTGAGTTGCTGAAGCTCTTCTGGGCCCTCGCACCCCTGGACCATGTTGGGCAACTGGCACATTGTGGTTCGAATGAATAGAAATGGGCTCCTCACTTTTCAGATGAATGCAGTGGTACCTTTGCTTATGAACATCTCCTCTTCTTTTCCTTTAAGCTTGTGCCGTGATGGTCGCCACAGTGTGTCATCTTTTTCCATCTAAACCTATCTCGTGCATCTTCCTCTATAACACATAGTGTCCTCATGTCCTCCCTCACAACATCCATCAACCTTTTCTTTGGTCTTCCTCTCGCTCTTTTGCTTGGCAGCTCCATCCTCAGCACCCTTCTACCAATATATTCACTCTCTTGCATCTGAACATGTCCAAGTCTGCTCTCTCTAATCTTGTCTCCAAAACATTCAACTTTGGCTGTCCCTCTAATGAGGTCATTTCTAATACTATCCAACCTGTTCACTCCAACCGAGAACCTCAGCATCTTCATTTCTAGTACCTCGAGTTCTGTTTCCTGTTGCTTCTTCAGTGCCACCGTCTGTAATCCGTAGATCATGGCCGGCCTCACCACTGTTTTTAAACTTTGCCCTTCATCCTAGCAGAGACTTTGTCACATAGAACACCAGACACCTTCCGCCAACTGTTCCACCCCGCTTGTACCCGTTTCTTCACTTCTTTACCACACTCTCCATTGCTTTGTATTGTTCACCCCAAGTATTTGAAGTCATCCACCCTCGCTAGCTCTCCTCCTTGGAGGTTCACTCTTCCTCCTCCACCCCTCACATTCATCCACATATATTCTGATTTACTTTGGCTCATCTTCATTCCTCACTTTTCCAGTGCATGCCTCCATCTTTCTAATCGTTCATCCGCCTGCTCCCTGCTTTCACAGCAGATCACAATATCATCTGCGAACATCATAGTGTCCAAGAGGATTACAGTCTAACCTCATCTGTCAGCCCATCTATTACTACCACAAACAGCAAGCAGGCACACCTCAACTTTCAAGGGCCTTTGAAATACATGATTTTTAGTAAGTTATTAATGAAAAAACGGCAGCCGACATGGACCCATGCTTTTTTTCCACCACAAAACATAATTTTGATCGGCTCTGAAGAACACTGCCGCAATGCAGCACTCAGCAGCGTGCGACGACAACACAGTAAAGCGCCCTGGCTCGACGGTGTTGTTCACCGCGTACTGCAGCGGCGATGAACAACCCCCTACAGCAGCACGGCTCAGCTCTGTGATAAGCCACCTCGGCGGCAAAAATGAGCCACACCGGCCGGCTGAACCGGATCGCTCATCTCCACCGCGGAAGTGGATCGGACGGGGAGGCGCTTTGGCCATGATCGCATATCGTCTGAATATGGCTCGAAACAATACTGTAATATTGCCCCGGTAACTTCACTCGGTTGTGTGTTGTTCTTTTCGAAAACAGTTTCCATGTCAGAAGGGGAGTGTTCGTTTCTCATAGTAGAGTGCATTGCGTGTTTTCATTGGCGAATGTTCTGGTGACGTCACGGACAAAGGATGCAGCCAATATGGCGACCACTTGGATGTCGTAGAATGACACTTCTGCAACTTTGCGCATGGATGACATGCTCTCCGCTCACATTTATTTTTTCATATAGACATTGAAGTGAATAATGTTATGTATTTTTCATTACAATATATATTTTAGAATGTTTATAGGGATGACACTTGGCCTTTAAATTCTTCTGACACACCTGTGGCACATCTCACCGCTGATCTGCTGCCATCATACGTCCGGTGGTATTCTAACATATTTCTCCGCCACGCCAGACTTGTGCATGCAGTACCACAGTTCTTCTCTTGGTATTCTGTCATAGGCTTTCTCTAGCTCTATCCAGGTATATGGAAGCAATATAAGAGCACTGATCATCTCCCTTAATCTGGGGCTACATGCAAGTTCTCACCCAGTGGGGTCAAAATGATGACAAGAAAGGTGAACAAAAATCCCAGGATCACAAGTGGGTATTGGTGAATGCCCTGCAGAGAGGTGTAGTAAGGAAGTAAGAAAGGGCTACCATCAGTAAAACCCCAAGCCAGTACATGTGCTGTTTAAAGTTCACTCGAGAGCCTCTGGATGATCCAGAAGAGGACTGGGAGAATGTCATAGGGTCAGATGAAACTGAAAGAGAACTTTTTGGTAAAAAAAATAAATAAATACAAAAATGAACTTGTCTTGCTCAGGGAGAAAGACTGCTGAGTTGTAGCCAAACAACACCATACCTACTGTGAAGTATGGGAGTGGAAATATTGACATTATATTCCAGAACTATGCTCCAAAATTAAGCGCCTGACTCCTTCCAAATGGGAAAAAAAGTATGTGGATTAAGTGCAGCGGCGATAATATGTGCCAAACTAACTGTAACCCACACTTATCCAAACCTTCACTCACCCTCCCTTCAACCCCAACCCGAGCACGAAGAAACTCATTTCTTTTTATTTCATACAAAAGCAATAAATGTTTGAGATGGTCATCGAGTTACATCCGGGTGGACCGCTGTTCTTGCGTTGCAGGAGACAATGATGTGTCTCTGCGTCATGTCGTCGTTGGAAATTATGTGGGAATCCTGGCAATGCCCCCAAGATAGTTTTTTAGACAGTCTTGGGCAAGTACATACATTGAAGAATATAAGTATTTGAACACCCTGCTATATTGCAAGTTCTCCCACTTAGAAATCATGAAGGGGTCTGAAATTTTCATCATAGGTGCATGTCCACTGTGAGAGAGGTAATCCTAAAAGAAAAATCCAGAAATCACGATGTATGATTTTTTTTTCAACGATTTATTTGTGTGATACAGCTGCAAATAACGATTTTAATACTTGTCTATCAGCTAGAATTCTGACCCTCAAAGACCTGTTAGTCCGCCTTTAAAAGTCCACCTCCACCCCATGTATCATCCTGAATCAGATGCACCTGTGTGAGGTCGTTAGCTGCATAAAGACACCGGTCCACCCCATGCAATCAGTAGGACTGAAACTTGTAACACGGCCAAGACCAAAGAGCTGTCCAAAGACACCAGAGACAAAACAGTACAACTCCACACGGCTGGAAAGGGCTATGGAGAAATTGCCAAGCGGCTTGGTGAAAAAAGGTCCACTGTTGGAGCAATCATTAGAAAATGGAAGAAGCTAAACATGACGGTCAATCTCAATCAGAGTGGAGGTCCATGCAAGATATCACCTCGTGGGTCTCAATGATCCTTAGAAAGGTGAAGAATCAGCCCAGGACGACACGACAGGACTTGGTCAATGGCGTGAAAAGAGCTGGGACCACCGTTTCCAAGGTGAATGTTGGTAAGACACTAAGACATCAGGATTTCAAATCATTCATGGAATGGAAAGTTCAGCTGCTTAAACTAGCACATGTCAAGGCCTGTCTTAAGTTTGTCAATGACCAATTGGATAATACAGAGGAGTCATGGGAGAAGGTTTTGTGGTCAGATAAGAGCAAAATGGAACTTTTTGGTCATAATTCCACTAATTGTGTTTGGAGGAATACAAATGATGAGTTCCATCCCAAGAACACAATCCCCACTGTGAAGCATGGGGGTGGTAGCATCATGCTTTGAGGGTGTTTTTCTGCACACGGGACAGAACCGCTGCACTGTATTAAGGAGAGGATGGCCGCGGGCATGTATTGTGAGATTGTGGGGAACAACCTCTTTCACTCAGTCAGAACATTGAAGATGGGTCGTGGCTGGGTATTTCGACATGACAATGACCCGAAGCACACACCCAGAAAAACCAAGGAGTGGCTCCATAAGAAGCATATAAAGGTTATGCCGTGGCCTAGCCTGTTTCCAGAACTAAACCCAAAAGAAAATCTTTGGCGGGAGCTGAAACTGTGTTTCTCAGCGACAGCCCAGAAACCTGTCTGACGTCGAGAAGACCTGTGTGGAGGAGTGGGCCAAAATCCCTCCCGCAGTGTGCCCTGTTGAACAACTACAAGAAACGTTTGACCTCTGTAATTTCAAACAAAGGCTACTGTACCAAATATTAACATTGGTTTTCTCAGGTGTTCAAATACTTATTTGCAGCTGTATCACAAATAAATCGTTAAAAAAAAGCATACATTGTGATTTCCAGATTTTTCTTTTTAGATTATCTCTCTTACAGTAGACATGCACCTACAATGAAAATTTCAGACCCCTTCATGATTTCTAAGTGGGAGAACTTGCAATATAGCAGGGTGTTCAAATACTTATTTCTTCACTGTATGCCTCCAGATTTTGGCAAACCAAAGTGAAACATACAGCTGGGGCTTTTTGGAAATTTGTACGGGAAGACAACTGAACCATTTTATAAATACTGCATGAAAAAAACTGTAAAAAATTGAAATATTACATGTGTTCCAAGTTTCATGTGTTTACATGCATGTTTCGAGCTTCCCAAACAAGAGGTTTTGTTTTTTGGGCGGTGGGGGTAAATAGCACATCCCCATCACACCGCTTTTCTCAAAAACTCACTAACTTTTAATTATGACATGATGGTCTTAATAGGTCCAGTAGGCTTGCAGATATCGCTGTTTGCAGGTCTCTCTCATCAGCTTCCCTATGAAAAACACAAAGCAAGCAAGCTGAGAAAGTGAACCCACTGATACAGCACCTAGACAACACAACCAGTACCACTCCCAGTATGGTTAGGGTGATGGATTTTATTCCAGCAGATCTTATTTCGATTCTGTTTATATATGCTCAGAATGACTCAAAGTCAGAAACGTGAGCTTACCTTTGTGTGTTCATCAATGTGAACTGTGGGCCTGCATCTGGCTGGTAAGAAGTTGAATGTCAGGTTCCATTTTAGTCACTGCCAGTCTCAAACACTGATGCAGGTGTTCATCTTTCAATCTTGATCTCATTGGCTTGCTTGCAGATATATACGTGCTGCTAAATAGTGTGGACATCTTCACTGCATGTTTTCTGATGTTAGGGTACATGTCGTTTGGGATGGCGGCATAGAATCAATGAGACTGCTGGGAAACCTGCGTCAATACTTTGCAGCACAGTGCTTGCTGGTTAATTCGGCAGTGGATTTTTAGCGGGGCGGTGAATCCCCGTTTTTCCATCTTGCAGTTCATGCATCCTACAAAACCCCGAAACCTGCTCACCATACTCTGAGCCCCGTGAGTCGCGAATCTCGCCAGCTTTGACCAGTCCAGGTCTAACCCTTTCATAGTTGTGTGCACTTTGCCGGAAATATCCTCCTCCGTTGTAGGCCCTTTGAGACTTTGGGGGGCTGCCGGCTCCTCAGACATCTCAAAGTTTGCGCTAACTTCACAAAAAGAAATTTGAAGTTGCGCTGTGTCCTGCATGTCTGCGCTCTCATCCGCTGCGGATGAAAAAAATTCAAATTCTTTCATCTTCTGCTGCAGCTGGGTTTGTAAATTATCCACGATTTCTTCAATACGTCTGGTTATACTCGCTGATAGACTCGCGGTATTAAAGACGTCTTTCCTCTCGGGACACACCTCCTCTGCGACAGCATTCATTTATCAGTGAAAGGTTTCCCGCTGCTTGCTATCAGTAGAGCAACCCAAAAACTATCCCACACAGATGACTGGTTCAGCTGAGCTTGGTGTACAAATGTATTTTGCTGAGCTAACATTCCACTTTTTAGCGTCAACAGGCATTTGGCCTTGCAAGCTATCATATTTGTTTTTGTGACGGGATTCAAAGTGTCTCTGCAGATTGTCTTTGAATACCGCAACCACCCCTTGACAGACGTGACAAACAGCCTTCTTTTTGTAATGAACAAAAAAAATAATCGTTTGTCCACCTTGGGTTAAATACCTTGCATTCGAAATCAATTTTTGTTTTACCTAACTTTTTCGCCCTTATTCCGTCCTCTTTGAGAGGGGCGGGTTTAGGATTTTTTTCTTTTCTTTCCTTTCCAGATTAGATTTATCTGGCAATCCATGCCCTTATACCACAGAAAGGTGGAACAAATGTCACGTTATTTGTGTTCATGAAATAGTTACTAACTAATAGCTAATAATGAAAATAGTTAAGAACTAAGGAACATTTTATTGCAAAAGCCCAACTTTAATATAAAAAACAAATACAGAGGCGGGCCGGATGAGGCCCGCAGGCTGCAGTCTGGGGACCTCTGCTCTTAACATTTCTAAAGACCAGTGAGTCTTAATACAACTTGTGTTATTGCCAATTGTCAGAGAAAAAGCAATTTAAGCCAATTACGTCTCTCTGGAATTTATAGACATCTTGGGAATTTGTGTATGGAGCTGCTGCTCCATCAGATTGAGGAAGGGTGGGACGGACTCCTCCACCTGGAATGGGGGTCCAAGCCAGAGAGCCCCAAGTGCCTCGGTAATCTCCCCTCCCCAGATTGGCTCAACATTTATTTTACAATAACTTAATCAATAAACCACTTAATTATATTGCGCTCTTCTACCTCAGGGATCTTTTACAAATATATGCTTCATGCTGTTCACTGAGGTCTGGATCTCCATCTCTCCTGGTTATTCCCAGGTCACATTTGAAACACTGGGGAGACGAAGCCTTTGCTGTAGTTGGTCCCAACATAGGCAACCAACTACTATCTCGGTCAATACTGTTGTACTTGAATGTGCTCTTTAAATACAATTGCACTGGAAGCGAATTTTTCACTGCAATGTATTTCATCTGTGACCCAACCCATACATAACAAGTAGAATAGGCTGTGTACCTGTGGATCACAGTCTAACAGTTTAGATTTTTCAAAAGCACGGATTCTCTCTTCACTCATCCTGTCTGTATCCGCAATAACATAGATTCGAGGTGAGTAAGCACTGGAAAGGCTCTTCATCAGTCGCAGGATTTCTGCTGTGTGACCACCTGAAAACATACAGACCCGGTTGTAATGCGTTTAAAGTCTTTCACAAACACAAAGACATCAACAATAACATTAAGTAAAAGCAGTTTGAGATTCATAAAGCTCATTTCAGGGATTCGTTGAGACCTTAGGTGTGCAATTAATTTCCCAAAGAAACCACTTGAGAAACAGGAACGGTTATTGACGGCCACACCAAGCATAGCTCCACTATTTCATACTGGTTCCATTTCACCTGTGGGAGATAATTCTATCCCATAGCCAGTTACTATTCTGAAGGACACTGGAGATCTGCAATCTCTAATTTTCCAGGGTATTTTGCCTTTTTCTGCAGTCTTCAGCTAACTCAGATGTTATTCTTCAGAGTATAAGTGGCTGTTTTCTTGCTCCTTTGCATTTTGTGAATTTAACTTCAGATCTGATTTCTGACACCATCAAAGTTGGTGTTCTTGACTCTCTTCCAGTTCCATGTGTTGATTTCTTAATCGGCAACAATCTCGAGGAAGCGCTGATCCTTTTGTCACGGTTTCTCCAGAATTTTCAGTCAGTACAGATGAGTTGGAGTGTGACTGTGACTCTGGTATTTCCATCATGCTGCCTTCTGCCTCACATCTTTTGGACATTTCACAATAGCTCCATCGTTGGAAGCACCATTCGCCTACAGGAACGAGTAACATTCGACTACAAGGACATTCGTTCAGACTGTAGTTACTATACATCGTTTCATTCATTAGCTTGTGTTACATGCAACTGAACTTCCATTGAATGTCTATTTTGTGTTAAGTTGTTGTATCATATTGTGTGATTAAATTGTCTTAAAGACAATAAACAGATTTGCTATATTTTTCTGGTTTAAACAAAGGGGATTTCATCATTCTAAATTTACACGTAACAATATCTGGACATGTCCAAACCATTTAAATCTGTTCTCTCGAACTTTGTCTCTAAAACATCAAACTTTGGGTGTTCCTCTAACGAGCTCATTTCTAATCCGAGCCAACCTGTTCACTCCAAGAGAGAACCTCAACATCTTCATTTCTGCCACCTCCAGCTCTTGTTCCTGTTGTATCTTCAGTGCCACCGTCTCTAATCCGGACATCATGGTTGGCCTCACCAATGTTTTATAAACTTTTTCCTTCATCCTAGCGCAGACTCCTATCACATGGAACACCAGACACCTTCCGCCAACTGTTCCACCCCGCTTGGACCGGTTTCTTCATTTCCTTACCACACTCACCGTTGCTCTAGATTGTTGATCCCAAGCATTTGAAGTCATTCACCCTCGCTTTCTCTTCTCCCTGGAGCCTCACACTTCCCCCTCCACCCCGCACATATATTCCGTTTTACTTCGGCTAATCTTCATTCCTCTCCTTTCCAGTGCATGCCTCCATTTTTTTTTTAATTGTCATTGATAAAAGTTTGAAAGACAGCAAGTGTTGGTTAATCCAAATAGCATGACCAATTAGAATTCAAAGTGTCCAAGGGAGGTATTGAAAGCGGTTTTCCATTCTTCCCGTTCTCTGATACGGATGAGATGGTATGGATTTCGTAGCTCCAATTTGGAATAGAGAGAGAAGGAGAGAGAGAGGGGCAAGAGGAGCACAAAAGCGCCACCCACACTCTAACAAAAGAACTGCAGGGCACACCTCATGACATTTTCATACATCTGAAGTAATTTTTCCAAAAAGAGCCTTGTGAAAATGCCAATATTCTTAATGTAAGCAACAATCTTGCTTCCTGCACGATGGAGAAAAAGAAGGGCAATGCATTTACCCCAATGATGTGCATAACAACAGTTTCTTAGCGCCTCATTCACGAATGATGGATAGGCACAGATTTGTACTTCAATCCCTACGCATGCTTGAAACACAAATCTCTGATTCAGGACCCAACGTTAAACTATTGAGAGTGGTGGCCTGGCAAAGTTGAGGTGTCCCAGTCAGAACTTGCACTGGCTCCATACATGGTGATTACAGTGTACTAACATCATTAAAATCAAAGCATTGTAATTGTCATAAGCCATCCTGCAGTTCTGCTGCTGGAGCTGGGTGGCTTTTTTCACCATGTTGCTTTCTCTGTGCCCTCCCCTCTCTCTTTCCAGCAAATTCCTCGCCTGCATATCCCATCTCAAATCAGGTCTCATTACCACCTACGTAAGAGCCTGCCAGATCCCAGAAACTCTTGCCAGAGTATTGCAGCCTTCATAGCAGTACCACGGCTTCTCAGTCCCCACATAAGCCTACTTACTTCCTTGTGTTCTTTTCTGTCTTCCGTGTCTCTCCTTGTCCTGAGTTTTCCTTGCACCTATGCTGTCAAGCCAGCTGCCTGAGCTTGTCATCCCCAGTCATACATTCCCTACCTCAACAACCAGCCAGTACACTGTAAGGATCATATACAGGTCCCTTTAATCAATAAACTGTTCATCACAACCTCTCAGCCTCTGCCTGCTCTTAGGTCCAGTCTCCATCTGAATGTGCTGGAATACTCTGGCCACAAATGGACCCACCTACCTTGAAGGTGATTTAACATTCAGTCACCCTCCAAGGGGCCCACGTAGGGCAAAAAGAAAAAAAAAAAAAAAAAAACTCAAGAAATCATGGAATCTACACACCCTCGTGCAACAAGTCTCCCTCCTGTATTCTAATATCAAATACGACTTTCTTCCATTAAGTATTCCTTCTGAGCCTGTATTCTCCAAAACATCCTATATTCTGTACAGAGAAACTCTTGTCCCTCTTCTACAGTAGCCAGTGCTTACTAAATGCCTCAATGATTTTTAACCTTCAGCCATACAATTATCCCACCAAAGAATCTAAAGTCGCAATTGACACTAACCTTCTCCATGGCAAAGCAGCCAAATGGTCCACTTCATGATGGCACAACTCCTCCCAGGTACTCATTCGATTTGTTTTCCAGTGAACTCAAAAAAGTATTTGATCACCCCGTTAAGGACAGACAAGCTATCTCCTGACACACTCTCTGAACACTAGTTCTAGAGCAGGATATTCCATCAAACTTCAAATTCTTGTGGGAGAATGCAGGTGGAATGATGTGGTGCCAAGGAAAGTTTTTCTTAATGGACTTTACCAGCAAGTGGGAATGGTGGACTACTAGTAAGAGCTTCTGCCTCACAGTTGGGAGGACCATATATGAAATCCTGCCCGCGCCTGTATGGAGTTTGCATTTTCTCCCCATGGCTCTGTGGCTTTTCTCCCAGTTCTGCAGTTTGCTCTCTTGAGTGAAGATTCTAAATCACCCATGGGTGTGAATGTCTGCAAATGGTTGTTTGTTTTATGTGCCCTGTGATTGGCAGGTAAATAGTTTAGAATGCACCCTGCCTCCTGCAAAGATAGCTGCGTTTGGCTCCAACACTCCCGCAACCCTTGTATGGATAAGCACCTCAGATAATGGATGGATGGACTTTCCTAGACCCCATGATGGTATACAGAAATTGATTCAGATTTCCCTTATATGAATGTGGGTCACAGGGGCCGCCCTCTAGAGCCAGGCCTGGAGGTGGGGCTCGAAGTGGAGTGCCTGGTGGCCGGGCCTGTACCCATGGGGCTCAGCCGGCCACAGGCCAAAAGGGAAACAGGTCTCCCTTCAATGGGCTCTCCACTTGTGAGAGGGGCCTCATTAGGGTCCAATGTAAACTGGGCAGTTACTGATCCAAACCCTGGATACAGAAACAGACTCCAAGGACATGGAATGTTACCTCTCTTGCAGGGAAGTAACCCGAGCTGGTGTGTAAAGTCAAGAAGTTCCGATTAGATATAGTCGGACTCACCTCTAAACAACGCTTGAGCTTGGGTAAAAGTCCTCTTGAGAGGGGTTGGACTCTGTTACACTCTGGAGTTCTCCGCAGCGAGAGGCGAGATAGGCTTAGATGGAAAAAGATGACAGGCTGTGGTGACCCCTAACGGGACAAACTGAAAGAAAAAGAAGAAAGAAGAAGAAGAGGCACCAAGCAGGTGTGGTTATACTTATTGCCTTTGGGTCGGTGCCTGTACGTGGGGACCAACACAGTGGATGAAAGGGTAGCCTTCGGGTGGGGGTAGGAGTCCTGACTGTTGTTTGTGCCTATGGACCACACAAAAGTTCAGAGTACCCACCCTTTTGGAGTCCTTACAGGGAGTGGAGGCGAGTGCTCCCTCTATGGAGTTCATCGTTCTGCTGGGAGACTTCAATGCTCAAGTGGGCAACGACAGTGAGACCCAGAAGGGTGTGATTGGGAAGAATGAGCCCCCTGATCAAAACCAAAGTGGTGTTCTATTATTGGACTTCTGTGCTCATCACAGATTGTCCATAACAAACACCATCTTCAGGCATACGTGTTTCCACACATGCACTTGGCACCAAGACACCTTAAGTCGCAATTTGCTGATCGACTTTGCGGTTGTGTCATTGCACTTGCAGCCTTATGTCTTAGACACTTTGATGAAGAGAAGGGCGGAGCTGTCAACAGATCATCACCTGTTGCTGATGGTGGGGCAGCTGTGCAGTAGTCAAAGGCATGGACCTTGCAATCTAATCACAGGCTACAGAAACTATCTCTAGGGACATGGAATGTCAGTTCTCTGGCAGGGAAGGAGCTCGACCTGATGCGTGAGGTCGAATAGATATAGTTAGAATCGTCTGACTATAGCAGTCCACTTTCGAGGGGTTGGACTCTTTTCCACTCTGGAGTTGCCCAGGGTGAGAAGCGTCGAGCACCTGTGGGTATACAGCCGGTTTGGCGGTTGTACATTGGGGTTCACCACAGTAGACGAAAGGGTAGAGAGGTTGGAGAGCACTCCCTCTGGGGACTCCATTTCTGTTGAGGGATTACAATGCCCACGTGGGCTATGACAGTGAGACCTCAAAGGGTGTGATTGGAAAGAAGGGGCCCCCCTGACAAGAACCCAAGTGGTGGTGGATTGTGAGGGTTTGCTGGGAACGGCCAGGAGATTCCCCTGTCAAAAGGAATTTCAAATCCCGCCCCCAAAAGAATTTTGCTCATGTTCGGGGGAACGCAGGGGACATTGAATCCAAGTGGACGATGTTCCACATTTCCATTGCTGAGGCAACTGACCAGAGCGGTTGATGGACACCTACAGTGAGGGATGCCATCAAGCTGACGGAGGCCGATCCGGCTTTTTTTTATCCTGTGGGAGTCCTGAGGTAGCTGATAGGTATCGTCTGGCCAAGTAGGCTTCGGTGGTCACTGAGGCAAAATCCCAGGCGTGGGAGGAGTTCGGTGAGGCCATGGAGAACAACTTCCAAGACAGCTTCGAGGAAATTCTGTTTCACCATCCGGCATCTCAGGAGGGTGTGGGGGTGGGGAGCACTGGAATGTCAACAATGTGTATTAATGAGGATGGGCCAATGCTGACCTCAACTCGGGACCTTGTGAGTTGGTGGGGAGAATACTTCAAAGACCTCCTCAATTCCACCGACACGCCTTTCCATGAGGAAGCAGATTCTGGGTTCGCTAAGTCAGGCTTTCCCATCTCTCGGTTTGACGTCACTGAGATGATTAAAAAGCTCCTTGGTGAAGAAGGTGGGTGGATGATATTTGTCTGAAGTTCCTAACAGCTCTGGATGTTGTGGGGCTGTCCTGATTGATACCCTTCTGAAACATTGCATGGACATCGGGGACAGCGCCTCTGGATTGCCAGAATGTGGTGGTAGTCCCCCTTTTTACGAAGGGAGACTGGAGGGGGTGTTGCAACTACATGGGAATCACATTCCTTAGCCTCCATGATAAGGTCTATTCGGGGTTGCTGGAGACAAGGGTGTTGCAGGATTCAGTAGGATTCGAAAAAAGAAGCTCATCCAACCTGTAGGCTCAAACATTTTGTCTGGTGGGAGCGTAAGACAGAATCCCCCAATAGAAGGAGTTTCAACTCCCACCTTCACCCACTTCACCCAGGTCTCGGAGGAGGCGGAGGACATTGAGTCCGAGTGGACCATATTCTGTGCCTCGATTGCCAAGGTGGCCGACCGGAGCTGTGGCCGTAACGTAGTCAAAGCCTGTCATGGCAGCAAACCTTGAACACGGTGGTGGACACCAGCAGCAAGGGATGCCGTCAAACTGAAGAAAGAGTCCTATCAGGCTTTTTGGGCCTGTAGGACTCCTGAGTAATTGAGCGGAAAAAAACTCAGGCATGGGAGGAGATCAGAGAGGTCGTGGAGAATAACCTCTACACGGCTTTGAGGAAATTCTGGCCCACCATCTGGCATCTATGGAGGGGGAAGCAGAGCACCATCAACATTGAAGCATGTTGTGAGTTGATGGGGAGAACACCTCAATTCCACTGGCACACCTTCTTCCTTGGAGGAAGCAAAGACTGGGTTATCTTGCTTTGCTATCTATGGAGTTGAGGTCATTGAGGAGGTAAAAAGTTCTTAGTTGGCAAGGGTTGGATGAGATTAGCCCGGAGTTCCTCAAGCCACTGGATGTTGTTGGGTTGGAGACCCTGTGGATGACCCATGACACACCGGAGAGACGATCTCTCTCGGATGGCCTGGGAATGCCTCACGATCTCTCCGGAAGAGGTGGATGAAGTGGCTGGTGAGAGGGAAGTCTGGGTGTCCCTGTTAAAGCAACTGCACCCGAGACCTGACCTCGGATTAGCGGTAGAAGATGCATGGATGGATGGATGAATGAGAAAATAATAATTATTGAAAGCTAACAAATATAAAAGTAATTTTTTTGTAGTTAACAATTACCTAAAATTACCTTGACAAAAATAATAATAGCCTACTCCTACCCAATGTTCCCTCAAATTTATTACGTCTGAGCAAACACATTAAGCCCGTGAGCGCTCCCTTTGACCACTGGGAGCAACATCAGACATATGCACTGTGGTCAATCAGTGTCATACATTGAAGATACAGTGAAGAAAATAAGTATTTGAACACCCTGCTATATTGCAATTTTCCTACTTAGAAATCATGGAGGGGTCTCAAATTTCTATCGTAGGTGCATGTTTACTGTGAGAGAGATAATCTATCAAGAAAAATCCAGAAATCACAATGCATGATTTTTTAATGATTTATTTGTGTGACATAGCTGCAAATAAGTATTGGAACACCTGTCTATCAGCTAGAATTCTGACCCTCAAAGAACTGTTAGTCCGCCTTTAAAAGTCCATCTCCACTCCATGTATTATCCTGAATCAGATGCACCTGTGTGAGGTCGTTAGCTTGCATAAAGACACCTGTCCACCCCATACAATCAGTAAAACTCAAACTTGTAACATGGCCAAGACCAAAGAGCTGCCCAAAAACACCAGAGATAAAATTGTACAACTCCACAAGGCTGCAAAGGGCTACGGAGAATTTTCCAAGCAGCTTGGTGAAAAACTGTCCACTGTTGGAGCAATCATTAGAAAATGGAAGAAGCTAAACATGACGGTCAATCTCAATCAGAGTGGAGCTCCATGCAAGATATCACCTCGTGGGGTCTCAATGATCCTTAGAAAGGTGAAGAATCAGCCCAGGACAACACGACAGGACTTGGTCAATGACCTGAAAAGAGCTGGGACCACCATTTCCAAGGTGACTGCTGGTAATACACTAAGATGTCATGGTTTGAAATCATGCATGGCACTGAAGGTTCCCCTGCTTAAACGAGCACATGTCAAGCCCAGTCTTAAGTTTGCCAATGAAAATTTGGATGATACAGAGGAGTCATGGGAGAAAATTTTGTGGTCAGATGAGACCAGAATGGAACTTTTTGGTAATTCCACAAACTGTTTTTGGAGGAAGACGAATGATGAGTTCCATCCCAAGAACACCATCCCTACTGTGACGCATGGGCGTGGTAGCATCATGCCTTGGGGGTGTTTTTCTGCACATGGGACAGGACGACTGCACTGTAGTAAGCAGAGGATGACTGCGGCCATGTATTGTGAGATTTTGGGGAACAACCTCTTTCCCTCTGTCAGAGCATTGAACATGGGTCGTCGCTGGGTCTTTCAACATGACAATGACTCGAAGCACACAGCCAGGAAAACCAACGAGTGGCTCCGTAAGAAGCATATCAAGGTTCTGGCTTAGCCTAGCCATTCTCCAGACCTAAACCCAATAGAAAATCTTTTGAGGGAGCCGAAACTCTGTGTTTCTCAGCGACAGCCCAGAAACCTGTCTGAGCAAGAGAAGATCTGTGTGGAGGAGTGGTCCAAAATCACTCCTGCAGTGTGTGCAAACCTGGTGAACAACTACAGGAAACGTTTGACCTCTGTAATTGCAAACAAAGGCTACTGTAGCAAATATTAACAATGTTTTTTTTTTCCAGGTGTTCAAATACTTATTTGCTGCTGTATAAATAATGTACAAATAAATCTTTTGAAAAAATCATACATTGTGATTTCTAGATTTTTCTTTTCAGATTAGCTCTCTCACAGTGGACATGCACCAATGATGAAAATTTCAGACCCCTCCATGATTTTTAAGTGGGAGAACTTGCAATATAACAGGGTGTTCAAATACTTATTTTCTTCACTATAAACAAACAAGACCGCCTGAGTGCACTCCTGCTGACATGTCACTTTCTGCTGTGTTCAAATACTTATTTTCTTCACTGTACATGCCTCATTAAATGGTTCAATTACAGTCCCATCAGAACAATTTTGTGTTTTTGCAAACTTACACTGAAAATGTCAACAAACAAAATACATTACAATACAAATACATAAGAACCCAACTATCAACTATTAATTTAAAATGCTGCTTCCAACATAGTTTCATTTTTTTCTTTAACCCACAATGATATACTCTTGGTGTAAAATTGAATTATTGCTTAGAGAATATCTTCAGCAATGCATGTTGAAAGCTGAATGATACTTCCAAAAAGTTTTAGGGTTAATGTTATGTTGCCTCCTATGTTTAAGATACAGAATTAGCTTTATGGGCACTGTATCATCTGTGCTTTCATCCTCAATCAGGCTGTGCCAAGGTGGAATTTTAACATTACACAGCATTTCATCCTGTACTTTCTACTTTCTTACTACTTCAGACCAGAGCTTTTTTACTCAAAAAGAGAAAATCTCATCCAGTTTCACCACTTTTTCTTTTATTATTCACATACCCTGGTGTTTGTAATTATGAGCATACCCTTTTAAAATGGAGGAGGGGCGGGGGGACGGTGTCATGTAGACTAGGAACTACAGTGTGTGAACTGGTGTGGCCGAGCAGCAGCTCTTTGTGAGAGGTAGTGTGCGGTAGTGTTTATTTAAAAAAGACATCAGCCTGTAGTTCACTGCGCTGGATCTGTTTTCCTCTACGCAGACAGTGTGTGACAAGTGCACAAATGCTAAGTTGCGCAGCTCATTCCTCAGAACTTAGTATTTTGTTGCACATTTTTGAGGAAATCAATTTCTGTGACTCTCGCTTGACAGTTAGTTTGGTACCTCATCAGGAGACTTTGGCCCACTAACCATGAGCAAAGTTCATCAGCTTCTCAGGTTTGAGGGGCGCCTTCTCCAGACTGTATGCGTCAGCTTCTTTCAGAGGTGGTCAATAGTATTCACCGTATTTCCCGGACAACAAGACAAATTTTTTTTCAGGTGCCATAAACCCTGTAGCCTGTTCTCCGGTGTGGTTATTTTTTTTTTTTATTTTGCAAGCAGTTATGAGTTCAAAAGTACAACAAAAACTTGTTCGAGTGAAATGGTTCAAACATGGCTGTGCTTGACAATGAACTTGTGTTTGGGCATGTGCAGAGGCTTCACATATGTAGGAGACTTTACTTTCATTGGCATAAAAGAAAAAAAACATACCTCAATTGGCCATAGAAAAGAAGAATCTTAACTGTATTTTTCAGACTGTGAGTAGCAGGGTTTTTTCATAGGGATAAGACTGATACTCGAGAGCATCTTATATGTGAAATAATTATTAACACCTCTGTCATGATCCTGCCGCGCCAGCTCCCGAGTCCTGCATTTGGGTCCTACCTCCGTTCCTATGGGTCCTGACAACCTCCATCCATCCATTTTCTGAGCATCTTATCCATTATTTTCATACTGACAACCACAAGGGAGAGCTCTAGGCCTGTGAATTTGTGCCTGCTACTTCTATACCTCTGAAAATTAATAATTTCAACATTAGTGGTCGCTTATAAAAACAACTGAAAAGGACTGAACAGAAAGGGCATTGAAGAGAAAATCATATTCTGTAGATTGCAAGATGAAAGTAGATATGCAGTATTATATGTATTATAAAATACAGTAGAACTATTCAGAATTTTTATCCCATTGTCATACTCAAGAACTCCAAATGACAATGGAGAGCACGTTTTGCTCCAGAAAGCCTTTACAAAGATGTAAAAATGTAAACACGCAGGGAACATGTATTTATTTCAAGAAATTGTTTCAAAAAGTGAAATATTTCATGCCTTTGTTTCAATCAGCTTTATCAGCCAAGTGTGTGAAAACACAAGGAATTTTTCTCTGGCCGTTGGTGCTGCCCTGGTGCAACATTCAGAACAAAGAACAACTAAATAATGAGAACAGAGAATAAGAGACAATGCTGTTTATCAGAAATATTCCTTTTAAGAGAGACAGATGTGCAAGATGTAAAGTCTTCTTCATTTAGAACAGGTAGGAGATAAGAGTTTGTCAACGTCCCACATTGTGTTAAGCTTGTACGAGTGCCTTAACCCGTTCGTGGTTCCTGTTATAGACCAGTGCAATGACAATTGTGCAAAGGGAGCAGTTTAAAGTGACAAATCATGTGATAGTCAACAAAATATATTACTTACTCTAACACTGATTGGACTATGTTCTCCATAAGCTATAGAGACAGCTCATTGGTCTTAGCCATGTTAGTTTTTGGAGTCTTACTCATCGTATGGGGTGGACAAGTGTCTTTATGCAGGGAATGATCTGAAACAGGTAATTCTAATTTAGAATAATAAGTAGAGTGTGGGGGTTGCAGATGGTGTCCTTTAAAAAAATCCTTCTTTCTTACCTATCCTTATGCTGGAAGTGAAGAAGTAAGTAAGTACGTGAAAGTAACCCTAACCCACCCTAACCAGGGCCCAGCAAGCCGACTTGGGGGTGTCTTTCCCCCCCATAACAGGTACACACCTTTTCCCCTGCAGTATGGCACCTCAACTGAGCGGCTCCACCCGTGTCACCCAGGGGCACACCGCCGTGCCCCAAATCCAGGTCTAACCCCCTGGCAGATCGGCCGGGCCGGACAATAACTTTGATCGAGGGCTGATTTCACGGGCTCCAGGACGGGAGGGAGAATTTCTAGCACCGGATCTGACTGGGGAGCATCATAAATCTGACACATCAGGGGCGACGACTCGGTTTCAGCCCTGGAGTTGCCTTTGTTATAGCACTAGCCTAACCTGAACATCTGCACAATGTATTTTGCAGCTCCCGGGTAAAAGTGGAGAGAAGGTTCAAGATGCACGAGTCTCTCGTTTTCATTGATGTGTCTGCAGCGCCCTCACAGGGCCAAAGGTGGTACTCCCCCCTTCCTCTCCTATATATATCCGAAAGGAAATGTATATCCTTTAAATTGCCATATCCTTCATATTTTTCACACAAGTAGTATGTGATTTGTATACCTTATGTGGTGACTGTGTTTATTTGATTGCTTTTATTTGACTTTAACATAGATTAGGTAGAATGTGAATTGTGTATGTTATGTGCTGACTTTGTTTATTTGATTGCTTGTTTTGACTATCTGCACCCCGAAGGGGGGCACATTTCCTGTGCGTCCTGTCGGCCGGTCCCAAGCCCGGATGAATGCAGAGGGTTGCGGCAGGAAGGGCATCCTGCGTAAAACTGTGCCAAATATACTGTATATGAGCGTTCAAACGAATTCAATAACAGATAGGTCGTGGCACGGGTTAATTACGCCCGCCCCCGGCACTGTTAATCTGCAAGGCTTCGGTAGAAATTCAGATAATGTAGGTCAAAGACAAAAAAAGAGGAGGAAAGTGACTTGGTCGGAAGAAGAAGAAGAAGAAGAGGAGGCATGCACAGACTCTACAACTGTGTGTAGGGACTTTGAATGTTGGGACTATGACAGGAAAAGATCAGGAGTTAGTTGACATGATGATTAGGAAAAACACTGATGTATTGTGCATCCAAAAGAGCAGGGTTTGAATTATTTTACCACGCAGTAGATGGGAAGAGAAATGGAGTCGGGGTTATTTTAAAAGGAAGAGCTGGCTAAAATGTCTTCGCAAAAAGGATTGAATTGGCAGTGGTGAACACTTGTTTCCAGAAGAGACAGGAACATATAGTGACCTACAAGAGCGGAGGTAGAAGCATGCAGGTGAATTATATTTTGTGCAGATGATGTAATCTGAAGGATGTTACTGATTGTAAGGTAGTGGTGGGAGAGAGTTTAGCTCAACAGCATAGGATGGTGGTGTGTAGGAGGACTCTGGTCACAGGTAGGAAGATTAAGAAGACAAAACGTAAAAGCAAAGAATCAGGTGGTGGAAGTTGAGAAAGGAAGAAAGTTGTGTGTATTTTCGGAAAGAGGTAAGACAGGCTCTATATGGAGAGGAAGACCCCCCGGAAGACTGGAATACTACTGCCAAGGTACTCAGAGAGGCAGGCAGGAGAGTACTTGGGGTGCCTTCTGGTAGGAAAGGGGAGAAGGAGACTTGGTGGTGGAACCCCAAAATACAGGAAGTCATTCAAGGAAAGAGATTAGCGAAGAAGAAATGGGACATTAAGAGGACTGGGGAGAGTGGAAGGAATATATTAAGATGCGACGTAGGACAAAGGTAGGTAGGCTAAAAAAGAGGCATATGACAACAAGTACACCAGGTTGGATACAAAAGAAGGAGAAAAGAATCTCGACAGGTTAGCCAGATAGAGGGATAGAGATGGGAAGGATGTTCAGCAAGTAAAGGTTATTAAGGATAGCAATGAAAATATGTTGACTGGTGCCAGTAGTGTGCTAAGTAGATGGAAAGAGTACTTTGAGGAGTTAATGAATGAAGAAAATGGGAGAGAACGGAGAGAAGAAGAGGCAAGCGTGAATGAGGAGGAAGTGCCAATGATTAGTAATGGTAATTAGTAGTAATTAGTAAGGACAGAAGTAAGTATCTGCGAGCAACAGTATGGTTTCATGCCTAGAAAGAGTACCATGGAGTGATTATTTGCCTTGAGGATGCTTGCGGAAAAGTACAAAGAAGGTCAGAAGGAGCTACATTGTTTCTTTGTAGACCTAGAGAAAGCCTATGACAGAGTACCAAGAGAGGAACTGTGGTATCGCATGTGCAAGTCTGGTGTGGCGGAGAAATATGTTTGAAAAGTACTGGGCATGTATGAGGGCAGGAGAACAGCGGTAAGATGTGCCGTCGGTGTGTCAGAAGAATTTAAGGTGGAGGTGGGACTGCATCAGGGATTCACGCTGAGCCCCTTCCTGTTTGCGGTAGTAATGGATAGGCTTACAGATGAGGTTAGACTGGAATCCCCTTGGACTATGATGTTTGCAGATGACATTGTGATCTGCAGTGAAAGCAGGGAGCAGGCGGAGGAACAAAAGAAAAATGGAGGCACGCACTGGAAATGAGAGGAATGAAGATTAGCCAAAGTAAAACAGAATATATATGCATGAATGTGAGGGGGGGGGGGAGTTAAGACGCAGGGAGAAGAGATAGCGAGGGTGGACGACTTCAAATAGATTCAACAATAGCCACATAGTAAGGAAGTGAAAAAAACTGGTCCAAGTGGGGTGGAACAGTCGGCGGAAGGTGTCTGGTGTTCTCTGTGACAGAAGAGTCTCCGCTAGGATGAAGGGGAAAGTTTATGAAACAGTGGTGAGGCCGGCCATGTTGTCCAGATTATAGACGGTGGGACTGAAAAAACAACAGGAAGCAGAGCTGAAGGTAGCAGAAATGTAGATGCTGAGGTTCTTGCTTAGAGTGAACAGGTTGGATCGGATTAGAAATGAGCTCATTAGAGGGACAGCCAAAGTTGGATGTTTTGGAAACAAGGTTAAACGGAGCAGACTTACATGCTTTGGACATGTTCAAAGGCGAGAGAGTGAGTATATTGGTGGAAGGGTGCTGAGGATGGAGCGAAAGGAAAATTAAAAAAAAAAAAGGTTGATGGATGCTGTGAGGGAGGACATGAGGACAGTGGGGGTTAGAGAGGAAAATGGATGAGATGGGCTAAGATGGAAACATGACACGCTGTGGTGACCCCTAACGGGACAAGCCGAAAGGAAAAGAAGGAGGGGTTGCAGATGGTGTGGTGGTCCACTCGCCTTGCTTTGGTTTGTGCAGCATGGGTTGGATTCTTGCTCGGTGACGATGTTTTGCATCAAGTGACTGACTGATCCTTTTGAGGATAAGCATCTTGGAAAATGGATGGATGGAGTGTAGGTTGGCTTTTTAAAAGCTGACAAACAGCTCATTGAGGGCCAGAATTTTTGCTGATTGGAAGGTGTTCAAATACTTTTTTACAGCAGTAAAAAAATTCATTATTTCTAAAAAGTCATCCATTGTGATTTTTGGATGGCAGCACGATAGCGCAGCCGTAAAGCATTGTTGGCCTCATAGTACAGAGGACTGGGGTTCAATCCCTGCCCCACCTGTGCGGAGTCTGCATGTTCTCCCCTTGCCTGTGTGGGTTTTCTCTGGCCACTCCGGTTTCCTCCCATGTCCCAAAAAGATGCAACATTAATTGGACACTCTGAATTGTCCCTAGGCATGGTTGTGCGTGTGACTGTTGTCTGTCTCAATATGCCCTGCGATTGGCTGGCAACCAGTTCAGGGTGTCCTCTGCCTCTTGCCCGATGAAAACTGGGATTGGCTCCAGCAATCTAGCGAGCCTCGTGAGGATAAGCGGCACAGAAAATGGATAGATGTGATTTGGGGATTTATTTTTTTCTAACAGTTTTTCCCCTCACAGTGGACATGAAGCTAAAATGAAAATTTCAGAACCCTCAATGATTTCAAAGTGGTAGAACAAAATTGCATCATGTTCAAACACTTATTTTCTTCACTGTAGCCGGGATAGGCTCCAGCAATCCCACGACCCTTGTGAGGATAAGCGGCACAGAAAATGGATGGATCTTTTTTTTTCTCCCATGATAAACAAAATTGAAACAAAAATTTAAAGTATTTCACTTTGTCTTAGGTGCATTAACAAAAAAATGAATATCTCCCATTTTACTATATACATTTTTAGGGGCACGTCTGTGGTCTTGAATTCCCTTTGCATCCCCCATCAGTCAAGACTCCTTGTGCCAGACTTACCAAACCAAACCCAGAACATAACTGAGCCTGCCGTTCATTTTAAAGAAGGTACAATTTCTTTTCTTGGAACATTCAGTTCAGGATAAATTGTTAGCTTTTGTTCAAGAATTACAAACCAGATACACCGTACAATTGCATGGCACATTATGTATCTAAGTGATAATTTTGAGGTTTTTTTTTCACAACAATAGTGCTGAGGTATGTAGTATACACTTCTCATCTTTTTTCTGATTCCAAATTGTTGTGGGGAAAAAAAAGTGTGATTTTAAATCATCCAAAATGGCATTTTCAATTATGCCTACCTCTTGTTATTCAGACTGTTCATGTTTGTACTGTTTTTAAAAGTTTTCTAGTAGTTCAGCTACTGCATGGAGTAGTTCAGGTATTGCAAGGTGACTTAAGAATACCTATACCGAATATGGCGGTTGGTAACGGATTTAGAGTTTGCTCAATTAAAACCTATAACATACAAAGCATAAACGCTCAAGAAACCACAACACCCACATTGCAACAGATCCCATCGAACCTCAAATGTACTGTACACTCGCTCGTATCAATTTACCTGATCCCGCAACGATAAGGAGAGTAATCCGACCTTTGTTTCCAGGTTTACGGTTTTGCCCGTTCCTGACAACAATATATAGCCGTATGATAAATAGCAAGCATGCTATAACAACAAAAACGGATCCTAATAGTATAGTCATGACAGTCACGTCAACACTGAATAAAACACGTCCCGTCATTGGCGAGTCAAGCGACATTTCAATGCTATTCCGCAGCCTACCCAATGGGAGTGTGTTACGTGTCAGCATAAATTTACATGGGTACACACACCAACTCAATGCAGTCGGCATTTTGAAGAACGTGCCTATATAGCGGCCATGTCAGCTAGGTCGAAATTCCCTTGGAAGGCAATGCGTAGAAGACACTAATGATAAGACGTAACATTCTCATTCTTCAACCAACATTTATTAAAATTATTTTTTCTTAAAACCAAAGGGCATGTTGTCAATAAACATTTTTTAAAGAAACCTTTTTCGTATAAGGGACTCCCAGTTCCCTTGTTGTAAATGTACCCTCTTGTACAGAATCCTAAACAGTATAGCATAATCGACAAGCATCCTGGTCTTTCGGTTTGCTTGCCGTTTGCACTCATGAACCAAAACGACGACTTTGACCTCCCAGTCTGGCGTGCCGTGAGTACAGAACCCAAACTAAGCGTCTTGAATCTACCAATCTGGGGCTGCGACTGACGTCAATGCTGAGCATGCGCATTAACTTTTTGCCATATTGGAAAAAAAAATTCCCGGGAAGCTCGAGTGCTATTAAGTGTAGTCAACTTTTGTATCGTTTCGTCACCGTTTCTTCACTTGGAATTTGATCGACCGTGGCATGGCAAGCCCTCCTGCCAAGTGTAAACATGTTGACAACCTGCAGCTGTCGGAAGGAATCGTTACAAGGAGAAACTCTGGTTGATGGAGTTGACACCTACGAGTTACCCAAACAGGAATGGACAACACATGTAACAACATACTATCCTTTTGTAATTTACCCTGACATTGTGAACTATTTTATCTTCACTCCAAGTGTTTACACCATGGATGACCTGAAAGCTTACAAGAGCATGGATGCATACAATCAGTTTGTGTGTGGCTGGGTTCGCGATATGGGAGCTCTTGTCAGAAATGCATACCACCTCGTCATTGGAAAGGTCAGTGTTTACATTTCATATGATCTATATTTCTATAGACTGTGACTTTTCTCAGTCTCAATGTAGACGTTCCCACTATAGATTTTTAGCAAATCCAATTATTTAATTCATGTACATTTAAATGTATGTAATGTTTGCGAGGCCAGGAGTAATTTAATGATCATTTGCAACTTATAATTAGACAGTTAAGTAACGCAATGCAGGAAAGAGTGTAAATAATTTTGTTTTGTTGTGTTTCCATCTCTTTGTACTCCATATATTTTCAAAATCATAATATTGGATATGGACATTTTTTTTCCACTAAAATATAAATTTCTCTAGCCTACATTCTTTTGTGAAACTTTCATTTGCTACAATAATTATAGGTGAAAATATTCAGTAATATTATTTAAATGTGCATGATACTTAATCCTTGTATACATGCATGTATGTTACAAACTCCAATATTATCTTAACAGGTTCTCCATTCCCAAACATTGTGAGAAAAGCCTCTTTGGCCTGGGGTAATTGCTGAACAAAGTGAGAAAATTGTTGCTCTACATTGCAACTGCCAGACTGGCCTGGGAGAAGCTTGTTCACATGTTGCTGCACTGCTGTTTTGGGTTGAAGCCAACATCATGATGCAGGACTCAAAGACTGTCACACAAGAGAACGCATACTGGAAGCTTCCAACACCTCCTCAAAAGTACTCAATACATCCATCCATCCATTTTCTTTGCCGCTTATCCTCACTATGGTCGCGGGGTGTGCTGGAGCCTATCCCAGCTGTTAACGGGCAGGAGGCGGGGTACACCCTGAACTGGTTGCCAGCCAATTGCAGGGCACATGGAGACAAAAACAGTCTCATTGACAATCACACGTAAGGACAATTTAGAGTGTCCAATTAATGTTGCATGTTTTTGGGGTGTGGGAGGAAACCGGAGTGCCCGGAGAAAACCCACATAGGCTCGGGGAGAACATGCAAACTCCACACAGGCGGGGACGGGATTGAACCCGGGTCCTCAGAACTGTGAGGCAAACACTTTATCACTTTATCATCAAGTGTGAAAACAAACCAATTGTACTTAAAAAAATTGTCTGATTGTCCATCTAACATGTCAGGCTGTATAAATATATATATATCTTCTTCTTTTCCTTTCGGCTTGTCCCGTTAGGGGTCGCCACAGCGTGTCATCTTTTGCCATCTTAGCCTATCTCCTGCATCTTCCTCTCTAACCCCAACTGCCCTCATGTCTTCCCTCACCACATCCATAAACCTTCTCTTTGGTCTTCCTCTCGCTCTTTTGCCTGGGAGCTCCATCCTCAGCATCCTTCTACCAATATACTCACTCTCTCGCCTCTGAACATGTCCAAACCATCGAAGTCTGCTCTCTCGAATCTTGTCTCCAAAACATCCAGCTTTGGCTGTCCCTCTAATGAGCTCATTTCTAATCCTATCCAACCTGGTCACTCCGAGCGAGAACCTCAACATCTTCATTTCTGCCACCTCCAGTTCTGCTTCCTGTTGTTTCTTCAGTGCCACCGTCTCTAATCCGTACATCATGGCCGGCCTCACCACTGTTTTGTAAACTTTGCCCTTCATCCTAGCAGAGACTCTTCTGTCACATAACACACCAGACACCTTTCGCCAGCTGTTCCAACATGCTTGGACCCGTTTCTTCACTTCCTGACCACACTCTCCATTGCTCTGTATTGTTGACCCCAAGTATTTGAAGTCATCAACCCTCGCTATCTCTTCTCCCTGTAGCCTCACTCTTCCCCCTCCACTTTTCTCATTCACGCACATATATTCTGTTTTACTTCGGCTAATCTTCATTCCTCTCCTTTCCAGTGCATGTCTCCATCTTTCTAATTGTTCCTCTGCATGCTCCCTGCTTTCACTGCATATCACAATATCATCTGCGAACATCATGGTCCAAGGGGATTCCAGTCTAACCTCATCTGTCAGCCTATCCATTACCACTGCAAACAGGAAGGGGCTCAGAGCTGATCCCTGATGCAGTCCCACCTCCACCTTAAATTCTTCTGTCACACCTAAGGCACACCTCACCATTGTTCTGCTGCCATCATACATGTCCTGTACTATTTTAACATACTTCTCTGCCACACTAGACTTGCGCATGCAGTACCACAGTTCCTCTCTTGGTACTCTGTCATAGGCTTTCTCTAAATCCACAAAGACACAATGTAGCTCCTTCTGACCTTCTCTGTACTTTTCCACGAGCATCCTCAAGGCAAATAATGCATCTGTGGTACTCTTTCTAGGCATGAAACCATACTGTTGCTCGCAGATACTTACGTCTGTCCTGAGTCTAGCCTCTTCCCCATAACTTCATTGTGTGGCTCATCAACTTTATTACTTTATAGTTCCCACAGCTCTGAAGATCCCCTTTGTTCTTAAAAATGGGAACTAGAACACTTTTCCTCCATTCTTCAGGCATCTTTTCGCCCGCTAGTATTCTGTTGAATAAGTTGGTCAAAAACTCCACAGCCATCTCTCCAAATTGCTTCCATACCTCTACCGGTATGTCATCAGGACCAACTGCCTTTCCATTTTTCATCCTTTGTAGTGCCTTTATGACTTCCCCCTTACTAATCATTGCAACTTCCTGGTCATTCATACTTGCCTCTCCGACTCTCTCATTCTCTTCATTCATTAACTTCTCAAAGTCCTCTTTCCATCTATTTAGCACACTACCGGCACCAGTCAACACATTTCCATCTCTATCCTTAATCACCCGAACCTTCTGCAGATCCTTCCCATCTCTATCCCTCTGTCTGGCCAACCTGTAGAGATCCTTTTCTCCTTCTTTCGTGTCCAACCTGGTGTACATGTCTTCATATGCCTATATATATATATATATGTGTGTGTGTGTGTGTGTGTGTGTGTGGTGTGTGTGTGTGTGTGTGTATACAAATTTACTTGTATACAATCCAATTTAATCCCATGAATATCAGAATCAGAATTATCTATTTTGTGACATATCTAAAACACAGAAGAAATGCAGCTCTATGGGGGCACAAAGTAGTGCAATCTGTAGGCCGGTCCCAAGCCCAGTATTGCGGGCTTGGTGCAGGGCATGTGTATTGATGTGTAGGTGAGACGGACTGCGCATAGGTTTTGTGAGAGGCGAGTGTGAGAGAGAGAAAAAAGGATTGATTCACGGTGACCAGGGAAGTGTTGTGTGCTAAAAGCCAATAAAGCGATTACAACAGCGAATTGATGCTCCGTGTTATTACTCGTCCTGCCATTGAGCTTCGGAGGTGCGACACAAGAAGGGAATTAACCCCGAAGAGGACAACTTCGGCCCAAGAGAAGATGTCTCCCCTGCATCTCCCAACCGCGGTCAGGCAATCGGAACAAGAATGTTTAACACTGGCGACCACGAAGGAACCTTCTCACGTTGTGTAAGGAGTGGTGGCCATCTTCTCTATTGACCAGAATTTGTAAAGTATTTGCTTTATTCCCGTAGTTAAGCTAACATGTGATGACTGCTGCTCACAATCCCCCCGCGAATACGTCGGACTCGAAGCTAATCCTCCCGACTCTGGTATTGTGATGTGTAGCACTCCTGGGAGTGTTAAGTGTGAACAGAGCGAAACAATATTGCACAGTGAAGAAACGTGAACATTATAACCCATTCGTGTGAAACTTGTGCAAACCCATTTGCTGATGGAGAGGAAGTGCTCACTAGGCCACAGTTTTCCTGCTCCAACCCTTTTGCTGATGAAGTATCACGTTTGACACACTTTTACAATGGATGACCTTCCTGACACAACCCTTTGCATTTATCCGGGCTTGGGACCGGTTGACAGGTACAATAGCGTGCTGCCAAGCGAGGCGCAGATGATCATAGCCCCCTGCCATGAGACTACCAAAAGGGCTACGTCATGTCACCAATGTCATGCGGCAGGATGCCTGCCACATTGTTGAAGTTTGGTCATGTACTGCTGTCGTATGGAAGAAAGATGACAATACTGCTCCTCTAGCCGGTCCCTCCTCCAGTCCTTGTTGCCCGTTCACAACCTCCAGCGGAGAAAAACAAAACTAGAGTTCGCTGCCATAACTGTCAAGGCTGGGGCCACATCCAGAAGCAGTGTCCTTCCGCTTAACACATCACCAGGATGTAACAAATGAGGAGTACCCCTTGCAACATTCCTGAACCAACAGTGCTCCATCTCAATGCCCAGGACAGTGAAATGTGTATAGCCGTTCACATTTACGAGCTGAGAGTATGTGCAGTGTTGGACAGCGGTGCCTGAAGGAGTGTGCTACCTCTACATTATTACAAGGCTATCCACCCAGACATGAGGCCTCCCTTGCAGCTTTCGACTGTTGAGGCCTTGATGGGTGTGAGACCAGGAGATGTGCCTGGGCGAGGTGAAGCTCAAATCCCTATCATCTCTCTAATCGGCAAGTTATCATTGATTTTATAATGGCAGATATAACAGGCAGTGAAGTGTTACTCAGGCATCCCTTCCTCATTCAAGCTGAGGCTCACCTTGACTTTAGCAGGCACCGCATCATTCTTGTTGGTTAACGCAACCAGAGGCCAGCCCCAAATTACTGGCGGTGAGGATAACCAAGACTTTTGCAGTGGAACTGGGGCGAGAGTATTTTGTGAAAGGCAATGTACATGCGTGTGGCAGCCCAACGAGACTTGATGCTAAGCCCCACCAAAGGTTTTGTTGAGAACCAAAAAGTATTCATTGCCAGAGTCCAAAGTTGTCCTGCTTCGCCTTTACAACCCTGGCAATAAGGCTGTAATTATTAAAGAAGGTGCCATTGCCGGCCTGCTCCAACCAGTTTAGTTGTACAGCTTCTTCTTCTTTTCCTTTCGGCTTGTCCCGTTAGGGGTTGCCACAGCGTGTCATCTTTTGCCATCTTAGCCTATCTCCTGCATCTTCCTCTCTAACCCCAACTGCCCTCATGTCTTCCCTCACCACATCCATAAACCTTCTCTTTGGTCTTCCTCTCGCTCTTTTGCCTGGGAGCTCCATCCTCGGCATCCTTCTACCAATATATTCACTCTCTCGCCTCTGAACATGTCCAAACCATCGAAGTCTGCTCTCTCGAATCTTGTCTCCAAAACATCCAGCTTTGGCTGTCCCTCTAATGAGCTCATTTCTAATCCTATCCAACCTGGTCACTCCGAGCGAGAACCTCAACATCTTCATTTCTGCCACCTCCAGTTCAGCTTCCTGTTGTTTCTTCAGTGCCACCGTCTCTAATCCGTACATCATGGCCGGCCTCACCGCTGTTTTGTAAACTTTGCCCTTCATCCTAGCAGAGACTCTTCTGTCACATAACACACCAGACACCTTTCGCCAGCTGTTCCAACCTGCTTGGACCCGTTTCTTCACTTCCTGACCACACTCTCCATTGCTCTGTATTGTTGACCCCAAGTATTTGAAGTCGTCCACCCTCGCTATCTCTTCTCCCTGTAGCCTCACTCTTCCCCCTCCATTTTTCTCATTCACGCACATATATTCTGTTTTACTTCGGCTAATCTTCATTCCTCTCCTTTCCAGTGCATGTCTCCATCTTTCTAATTGTTCCTCTGCATGCTCCCTGCTTTCACTGCATATCACAATATCATCAGCGAACATCATGGTCCAAGGGGATTCCAGTCTAACCTCATCTGTCAGCCTATCCATTACCACTGCAAACAGGAAGGGGCTCAGAGCTGATCCCTGATGCAGTCCCACCTCCACCTTAAATTCTTCTGTCACACCTAAGGCACACCTCACCATTGTTCTGCTGCCATCATACATGTCCTGTACTATTTTAACATACTTCTCTGCCACACCAGACTTACGCATGCAGTACCACAGTTCCTCTCTTGGTACTCTGTCATAGGCTTTCTGTAGATCCACAAAGACACAATGTAGCTCCTTCTGACCTTCTCTGTACTTTTCCACGAGCATCCTCAAGGCAAATAATGCATCTGTGGTACTCTTTCTAGGCATGAAACCATACTGTTGCTCGCAGATACTTACTTCTGTCCTGAGTCTAGCCTCCACTACTCTTTCCCATAACTTCATTGTGTGGCTCATCAACTTTATTCCTCTATAGTTCCCACAGCTCTGAACATCCCCTTGTTCTTAAAAATGGGAACTAGAACACTTTTCCTCCATTCTTCAGGCATCTTTTCGCCCGCTAGTATTCTGTTGAATAAGTTGGTCAAAAACTCCACAGCCATCTCTCCAAATTGCTTCCATACCGCTACCGGTATGTCATCAGGACCAACTGCCTTTCCATTTTTCATCCTTTGTAGTGCCTTTCTGACTTCCCCCTTAGTAATCATTTCCACTTCCTGGTCCTTCACTCTTGCCTCTTCAACTCTTCCTTCTCTCTCATTTTCTTCATTCATCAACTTCTCAAAGTATTCTTTCCATCTATTTAGTACACTACCGGCACCAGTCAACACATTTCCATCTCTATCCTTAATCACCCTAACCTTCTGCACATCCTTCCCATCTCTATCCCTCTGTCTGGCCAACCTGTAGCGATCCTTTTCTCCTTCTTTCGTGTCAAACCTGGTGTACATGTCTTCATATGCCTCTTGTTTAGCCTTTGCCACCTCTACCTTTGCCCTACGTCGCATCTCGATGTACTCCTTTCGCCTCTCCTCAGTCCTCTCAGTATCCCACTTCTTCTTCACTAATCTCTTTCCTTGTATGACTCCCTGTATTATGGGGTTCCACCACCAAGTCTCCTTCTCCCCTTTCCTACCAGATGACACACCAAGTACTCTCCTGCCTGTCTCTCTGATCACCTTGGCTGTCGTCGTCCAGTCTTCCGGGAGCTTCGGTTGTCCATCGAGAGCCTGTCTCACCTCTTTCTGGAAGGCCGCACAACATTCTTCCTTTTTCAGCTTCCACCACATGGTTCTCTGCTCTACCTTTGTCTTCTTAATCTTCCTACCCACCACCAGAATCATCCAACATACTACCATCCTATGCTGTCGAGCTACACTCTCCCCTACCACTACTTTACAGTCAGTAACCTCCTTCAGATTACATCGTCTGCACAAAATATAATCTACCTGCGTGGTTCTCCCTCCGCTCTTGTAGGTCACTATATGTTCCTCCCTCTTCTGGAAATAAGTGTTCACTACAGCCATCTCCATCCTTTTTGCAAAGTCCACCACCATCTTTCCCTCAAAGTTCCTTTCCTGGATGCCGTACTTACCCATCACTTCTTCATCGCCCCTGTTTCCTTTACCAATATGTCCATTACAATCTGCACCAATCACAACTCTCGCTGTCTGGGATGCTCAGAACTACTTCATCTAGTTCCTTCCAGAATTTCTCTTTCAACTGTAGGTCACATCCTACCTGTGGTGCATAGCCGCTAACCACATTATACATAACACCCTCAATTTCAAATTTTAGTCTCATCACTCGATCTGATACTCTTTTCACCTCCAAGACATTCTTAGCCAGCTCTTCCTTTAAAATAACCCCTACTCCATTTTTCTTCCCATCTACTCCGTGGTAGAATAATTTAAACCCTGCTCCCAAACTTCTAGCCTTACTACCTTTCCACCTGCTCTCTTGGATGCACAGAATATCAACCTTTCTCCTAATCATCATGTCAACCAACTCCTGTGCTTTTCCTGTCATAGTCCCAACATTCAAAGTCCCTACACTCAGTTGTAGGCTCTGTGCATTCCTCTTTTTCTTCTGACGCTGGATCCGGTTTCCTCCTCTTCTTTGTCTTCGACCCACAGTAGCTGAATTTCCACAGACGCCCTGCAGGTTAGCAGTGCCGGGGGCGGGCGTTGTTAACCCGGGCCACGACCGATCCGGTATGGGATTCTTTAGATGAACGCTCATATTTGTTTGGCACAGTTTTTACGCCGAATGCCCTTCCTGACGCAACCCTCTGCATTCATCCAAATCCAAATGACGAGGAAAATGGGACCCCGCAACAGTTAAACCAAGCCAAAAAATGGTTTACATGCGCGGATCTCATGGTTGAATTCAACCCTTAGTTTTGTCCCGTACTATCGAGTTGCGGAGTCCCGATGACCCAAATAAAAAGGCGAATGTGGAAGCAGTGCTAAGCCACGGTGCCCCCTCAATTTATTAGGTCACGACGCATTAACACAAATAGATATTAGCATCGCAATTAATAAACAGGGGCGAATGGAAGCTAACATCCAAATTCAAGAAAATGGGGCCGACACATTTTGGCCCACTCCTCCACAGAGATCTTCTCTAGATCAGAGAGGTTTCTGGCTGTCGCTGAGAAACACTGAGTTTCAGGTCCCTCCAAAGATTTTCTAATGGTTTTAGGTCCGGAAAGTAGCTAGGCCACGCCTTGATATGCTTCTTACGGAGGCACTCCTTGGTTTTACTGGCTGTATGCTTCAGGTCATTGTCATGTTGAAAGACCCAACCACGACCCATCTTCAATATTCTGAGTGAAAGAGGTTGTTCCCCAAAATCTCACAATACATGGCCGCGGTCATCCTCTCCTTAATACAGTACAGTCGTCCTGTCCAATGTGCAGAAAAACACCCCAAAGCATGATACTACCACCCCAATGCTTCACAGTAAGGATGGTGTTCTTGGGATGGAACTCATCATTCGTCTTCCTCCAAAAACAGTTTGTGGAATTACCAAAAAGTTCCATTCTGGTCTCATCTGACCACAAACCTTTCTCCCATGCCTCCTCTGTATCATCCAAATGGTCATTGGCAAACTTAAGATGGGCTTGTTTAAGCAGGGGAACCTTCCGTGCCATGCATGATTTCAAACTATGACATCTTCGTGTATTACCAACTGTCACCTTGGAAACAGTGGTCCCAGCTCTTTTCAGGTCATTGACCAAGTCCTGCCGTGTAGTCATGGGCCGATTCCTCACCTTTCTCAGGATCATTGAGACCTCATGAGGTGATATCTTGCATAAGGCTCCACTCCGATTGAGATTGACAGTCATGTTTAGTTTCTTCCATTTTGTCATGATTGCTCCAACAATGGACTTTTTTTCACCAAGCTGCTTGGCCATTTCTCTGTAGCACTTTCCAGCCATTTGGAGTTGTATAATTTTGTCTCTAGTGTCTTTGGACAGCTCTTTGGTCTTGGCCACATTACAAGTTCGAGTCTTACTGATTGTATGGGGTGGACAGGTGTCTTTATGCAGCTAATGACCTCACACAGGTGCATCTGAATCAGGATAATACATGGAGTGGAACTGGCAGTGGAATAACAGGTCTTCTCGCTGATAGATAGGTGTTCAAATACTATTTGCAGCTGTATCACACAAATCGTTAAAAAAAAAATCATACATCGTGATTTCTGGATTTTTCTTTTTAGATTATCTCTCTCACAGTGGACATGCACCTATGATGAAAATTTCAGACCCCTTCATGATTTCTAGGTTGGAGAACTTGCAATATAGCAGGGTGTCCAAGTACTTATTTTCTTCACTGTATGTGATGTTTGGTGCCATGAGAATTTTCAACAGACGTGTTTGCCTTAGAGACGATAACGTAAATGCTGATGAGGCAACATAGGCTGTCACCGAGTGGTCAGTCAGGACCACAAGGGGATAGGACATGACCACCTGTGCAGTTTTTTGCATAACTTTGGCAAGCCCAGCTGAAAACCTAGTGCATCCAGGGCTTTTGGCCTCAAGTGGATCAAGTGGAATGCTACAATACATCAAGACATGACATTTTCCATCCCTCTTCCGTAATTCGGAGCAGCCAGAAATGCTGCTGATGCGAGATCATGTACAAGAGTGGTATAGACAGAGTCTATCTCTGCTGACCACTCCAATTTGGCAGCGAGGTTTCTGTAACCTCGGTCTTTCACCACGTGTCTGAGGGGAGCGGTGCGATCTGCAAAGCATGGAAGGTAGTGTCTGCTGTTGCTGCACAAACCAAGAAAGGCAAGCATCTCCTTCATCGTGTCAGGACATTTGTGCTGTACAATAAAAGAACAATGCTCCAAAAACTTAGTGGATCCTTCAGAGGACACTACGGTGCCACGGTGCCCAAGAAGGTCACCGATTTGCGAGAACACTGAAGCTTCTTTCTGGAGGCTTTGAATACCAGCTCATGCAAACGGAGCAAAACAAGTTTAGTTGGAGACAAGCACGACTCTGCTGTTGGGGCTGCCAACAGGAAGTCATCAACATACATCAGGAGTTTACATCTGTCTGGGAGTTCTCGATCCTGCAGCAATGATTTCAAACATTGATTAAAGATTCCAGGTGAATTTTTGAAGCCTTGTGGCAACCTGCTGTACTGCAAATTGTATTCATGCTATCTGAATGCAAAGAAATGTCTACACTCGGGTGCGAGTGGGACACAGAAGAATGCATTTGTCAAATCAATCAAAACAGGTGTGATGGTAGACAATATTCTGTGGGGGTCTGGTACAGGTAACAATGGTGTGGTCGTTACATCATGAACGGCTCTCAAAGCATGCGCCATACAATAAGTGTTACCATCTGCTTTTAGAACTGGCCTGAGTGGTGTACACCATGAGGACGTGGATGTTTCCAGGACTCCAGAATTCCAAAGGACACTGAGTGTCCTCCATCCCATGATTCGCAGCCGCGAGCCAAAGATATTGAGATCTGTAAACATCCTGGAACAACACTGATTTTAATGTCTGGTGTCTTAGTACAATGTCCAACATCAAAGGCTCCAGAGGACCAAACTGATTTAGGCAGTTCGTTTAACATTAACTCGGCGTCATCATGGTCAGAGTAGTCACGTCCATGTTCTCTAGTTAGGGTCTCGTTTTCCAATATAGTCATATTAGTTGTTGGGGGTGCGTCGAGAACAATGACGCGGTATGCATCTCCAGATTTGGAGATCTGTACGTTCGGGAGTGGTGCGTCCTCCCAGTCAGTCATTTGAGTTAGTTGTTTCACCATAGGTCCCAGCTGCCGGGCCTCGTGTCCTGGAGACAGAGCGAGTGAAATGTGGGATACTGACTGACTGACTAATATAATATATAATAATAATATAATAGTCGTCGTGTTATTTCTGCCTCCGAGAGGACGCTACGCATCAAAATCAATAAGACCGTTTTCACCAACCCCCACTTTAGCACCTCGCTTCCTCAGTGTGTGTGTGTGTGTGTGTGTGTGTGTGTGTGTGTGCTCTCGCTTCCTGTGTGTGTGTGTGGTGTAGTTTCATGTGGTTCAGAGTGCGTGCGTGTGTGCGTATTCGATGTGCCTTCTTCCTCATTTCCAGTCCCTTTTTGCCCACGTCCACATATCAAATACATCTTTTCTCAACCCCATTTTTTCTTCATGTGCTCCTTGATGCCCTCAACATCACGTGCCAGTGATTTGGGTAGTTTCCTACCTATACCTGAGGTTTCCAGGGGTGAGTTCACGTCCAGGGAAAGACCGTGGCCACGGCACTCGAGACCCTTTCCGGGACTGGGCCTCGACTTTGCGCCTGGAGGCTGAAGGTTGACGAGAAGCCAAAGGAAGTGAAGACATCTCTGGTGAGTAGGAAACTCCCACACTCATGAGGTATGAGTGAATGCGCGTCTGGGTGACTGCGGCAGAACCAAACCTCGAGAATACTAGTCACTATTGAGTCGACTAATTAGTCTATAAAACTGAGAAAAGGGCAAGGTGTGTCCTGTACGTGAGCTCCGTGAAACGTGTGCATGTGTAAAAGTGTGAGTAGAAGTTGGCTCCCTCATTTGAACAGGAAATTGAGTGACAACTGTTTGAGGATGCAGAGGTAAGAATTCTCCGCCACTTGTGGTAGAAGCTTGAGAATTACCTCAAACAGAACATAATTGTCACCCTGTTCAGGGGAAAGTCAGTATAGTCACCCTAGGTGAACCACTGACTCCAACAGGGGAAAAACTAATAGCAAAATAGTTGATAAATACCAAAATAGTTGAAACACAACATCTGGAAAAAAAAAAATAATAATGATGTGTAAGTACTAGAAGTTTGTAGAAAGCAAATGTCCTACTAAAATAAAACCTCTAAATTTGTGGATAACACAATATGACTTTGCTGGCCAGCTCAACATACACACACAAAAATATATATAGTTAACCTGCAGGATAAAATAAGAGAAACACACAAAAAAACAAAACAACAACATCAACAAAAAAAGCTGGACTCAAGATGATGTGAAAACGGTATCACATCTCATCAAGTTGATGTAACATAATTCGTCCAGGGAACGCAAGACTTGAGAAAATGTTACCACTTAAATGGTGTGGAAGTACAATAAATTTGGATGACAGCAAAATACTTTCTCACAGCAGCAGGGAGTTCGAGGGTTAATATCGCGCACCTCTGCAAGATTTTAGAAAAAAAGCAAATTGTTCTGCCATTGGAAGAGCAAAATAAAATAACAATGAAACATTTGAAGAATATAGAATTGGAATGACTGCATGTTTTAAAGCAAACAGTGGCATTCCTGAAGATCACACTCCAGGGAGTGTCTATCAAGGGCAATTAAAAAATGCTCTTCATGCAAATTCAAACAATCCTACAAAACAATGGATTGAAAAACATTGGGTTGACAAACCGACTGGCAGCCTGTAACATTACGTTAACCAAGCACTACACGCAGAAAGAGTCCTACAAAATAAGAAAAAGAAAGTTGACACCTTTCTGACAGAGGAAGGAGAAATTTATGGAGCTTTATGCGAAACATTTAACAATTGTGGCCGCAGATGAGGAAGAGAGCAGTCATCTCCCCATCAAAAATGTCACAAGTAATGCTCCCAAAATGCAACTTTTTAATTTGTCCCATACGTTTGTTGGGATGAGATTGCTTGCTGAAACTAGGACTGGGTTTAATTCTCTCTCTGACAGGAAAAATAGAAGTAAAAGGAAAAAAAAAGGAATTACTGAGAGGACAGTTAAAATAGGAATCAAGCGCTCTATTATTACACCTTACATATTCCAAACACCTCCCACAAGAACAGGAGATTTCTTGCTGCAAACAGCTCAAGACGTGATTGAACAACCACAAAATGACGTAGGAAGTGACTCATTGCATGTGACAATGTAGTATAAGATAAACTTATAACAGCCCACACCAGACAAAATCATGATTATCTGTACTCAGATGGTATAACAGTCATGGTGACAGGAACAAGACTGACTGACAAACTAAATGCACTAAACAAGGAATGGACACCACCACACACATCATTACAACGGGAGTGGAAGAGTTTGGGACAATTTGTTTTGGTAGTACGAAATGTTCCTGATTGGACAGAAAAAGAACCAGATTTGGATTGGGATGACTGAACTGTACAGACAATATCTTATTGGACAGTCTTAAACAATCTGAGACCAGATGCTGCTGCATTCATGGTGGTATCACAATCTACACAGACAATACTGGAAAAATAGAGGAATAGCAACAACTACAGGGAACACAGTGACACATGCAGAGCGACTACAAAATTTGCTCATAGCAGTTCAATTACCAAAAGAAATAGCCATATGTAAATGTGCAGTAAAAGCTTCTTTCAGCTTGTCCCTTTCGGGGTCGCCACAGCGTGTCATCTCAGATGAACGCACATATATGTTTGGCACAATTTTTACGCTGGATGCCCTTCCTGACGCAACCCTTCTCAGGGAGTGGAGGCCCCAGTGGGATACGAACCCACAACCCCTGGTTTACCAAACCAGTGCTCTAACCACTGAGCTACGGGGCCTCATATGTATATGTGCAGTACACACATCAAATACAGACAAAGAATCATTAGGAAATGGATTTACAGATAAAACAGCAAAAGAAGCAGCAGCCAAAACCTTAATAGGATTAGCTGACCATGTAACAAATGAAGACATAGTTTAAGATGATGTGTTAAACAAAATGCAACAACAAAGCTTACCAGTAGAACTAAAAATGTGGAAAAGTTTAGGGACTACATTACAAAATGGGAATGATGTCAGCACAGATACAAAAAAAAATAAAATTCTACCAAAAACATTTTTTAAGTGGGCGGCAATCTTGAGCCATGGGAAGTCTCAGGTCTCAACAGGGGGAATGTTAGCCCTGGTAAAAAGGCATTACATGATCCATGGATTTAATGTGGATGCAAAAAACTTTTTTTGTTTGATCTGTATGCGACATGATCCACAAGGGAATGTGCATCCAAAACTGGTCAGTTTCCTCAAGCTACACATCCATTCATCCCTCCATCCATTTTCTTAGCCGCTTATCCTCACAAGGGTCGCAGGGAGGGCTGGAGCCTATCCCAGCTGTCAACGGGCAGGAGGCAAGGTACACCCTGACCTGATTACCATTGACCCCTCCGTAGAAATTGCGTCATCCGCGTCGCTGACCAATCAGAGGCCAGAGATCTGCATAAACCGCTCCCCTTTTTTTGCAGCCGCCGTTCCCTCAGACAACGTTGAATGGTCCAGTATAGCTTTTGGTTTTGGGTTCTCTAACAATAGATATGGTTAAGAGGTGTAGTCACGGACTTTGTAATAGTGACGACAGGTATCCTGAAGGATGAGTTGGTGGAGTTCAATTCGTACCCTTTCCAAAACCGAAGACCCAGTACGAAAAATATCTTCGATGGATCAAACTTTGTGGAAGACCGCATCATCAACTGAATCCATCTAATATCAACCGGAACAGAAGACCGAGTACGAAAAATGTCTTCGATGGATCATACATTGTGGAAAATCGTATGATCAACTGAAACACGAAAATAGGAAAGTGTCAATGACGAATTCGTCTTCGGGTTATAATATATTATATTATGTGGCTTCTCGGTCTTCCTCTGACTCCGGAAGGATCTTGCGCTATCAATGGTTTCTCCGTCGATATGCATGTAAACACCATTGAAATACCCCTCGCTGAAATACTTGAAGCCCTGTTGTCTGCTTTTCAACGATATTTCACTATTCGCTCAGAATGCGAGTGAGAAATCAGCTGCTAAATCGGACAATTTCGCTCTAGTCTTTTCTTCCTGCGCCACCATTTTTGCTAATTGTTTGTCTGAGTGGGGGGAAGTTTGGTAAATCTAAAAATTTGGTGTTCTCTGTCTTAGTTTCTATCGCTGTTTGCAGCTATTCTGCATTGTGTGGATGTTGTTGTATTCCCTGCATAAAGGCATCACTTAACCAACTTATAACCACTGCTATTGCCCCAACAAATTCAAAATTGGCAGAAATATATCCACTATTGGCACAACAGAGTAATGACAGTGATATTGTTGACCAAGATGATGACGTTATAACTTCTCTTACAGACCTGTTCTCTGATCGAGAAGATTACAAGTAATTCGTGCTATATTTTCCTCCGAGTGTAAGCCGAAATGGTGATCTATTAGATAATTTAAGGATTTGAGCAAATGTAGGATAAACAAGAGGATAAGTAGAAATAATTGTAAATAGTATTAAGTAACTGCTTCTGACTGCAATGAAGAATGCTTTGCGCTGCTCTAGAAAACGTGGTAGCAAATGTAGGATAAACGGGGGGGAAATTTAGGAATAATTGTGAATATAATCATCATACATCTGCTTCCAATAAAGAAATGCTTTGCTCTGCTCGAGAGAACGTGGCAGCCACCTAGCAGGAGATACCAATAACAGAAACATCTAATCACCAGAACTGTTAGAACCAACAATCAAACAAATCAAAGAAATGATGACCACACATGTATTCAGCAATCTTCCAAACACATGCACAGACACATAAACAAACAAGTACACTTTGTTTCCAACTATGTTTTGCTTGCCGTCTTCTTTTTGTAACATCCATGTAAATAAGGGGCGTCTTGAATAAATAAATCAAGGTGGTGAGAGGATAATCAGTGAGTGCAGGGGTGAATGGTACGAAACAGTTCTTCCCCTCTCTCCTCCTGAAACTTGAACTGGTGTATTTGCTCCCTTTGTCTCCAGTTTAATGAATATCCATTTGGTAAACATGACACCTCTACAGACAGTGTCTTTGTAATTTTAACCAAGAGTTAGTTCGAGCTAGACAGCAACACCTTTCTGAAATCATCAGTAAGAACCTCAACAATACTTGTGCTCTATTTGCTGTGGTTGACAAGCTTACAACCTTTCCCCAAATCAGATAGATCCAGAACTTGTAACAGCTGAGAAATGCAATGAGTTTGCCTGTTATTTTAGTGAAAAAAAGTACAATCCATCAGGTCAAATGTCAGCACAAATCAGCAAAAAGATAGAATGATATCACATATGAAGCCACCCAGACAAAACTCTATTAACTTGTCAGAATTTGATACAGTTGACCAAAAAACTGTAGATAAAATTGTTCAGTAGTTGAAACCATCAACGAGCTGTCTTGACTCAACACCATCTGACTTTTTCAAAACTATTGTGAAGTCAGTGCGACCTGATTTGCTGCAACTAATCAATTGCTCACTTCAGTCTGGCGAGTTTTCCAAAGCTATCAAAGTAGCTGCTATTAAGCCTCTTCTAAAAAACAGAGTACTGGATGATCCCACGTTAGCAAGCTATAGACCCATTTCAAATCTCCCGTTCATAGCCAAGATTCTTGAGAAAGTTACTTTTAATCAACTCAACAATTTCTTGAATTTAAATAGACTTTTTGACAAATTTCAATCAGGTTTCCGAACTCATCAATGTACAGAATCTGGTCTTATCAAAGTGCTAAATGATATAAGGTTGAATACTGACTCAGGAAAGGTGTCAATTTTGGTCTTGTTGGATCTCAGCGTGGCTTTTGATATGGTAGATCACAATATACTACTAAACAGGTTGGAAACATGGGTAGGACTAAATGGAACGGTCCTTAAATAGTTGAGGTTCGACATGGAGGAAAGGAGCTACTTTGTGACCATTGGAAGTGCCTGGTCTCAGCCAATGTCAATGACCTATGGGGTCCTCAAGGATCAGTTCTTGGGCCACTCCTGTTCAGCCTGTATATGATACTCTTGAGTCAAATTCTTCAAAACTTTAATTTTGACTATCATAGCTATTGTTGGAGAACGCTTTTTTTCCTCCGTGCATTCTTTTAATTTCGGGTAGTGAGAATGTTGGTTATCCAAATAAAGGCTGGAGACGATGAACAGTTTCTTCAAAGTTTTTTACTTACAGAATATTCCGGGCACTTATGATTTACAGACAATGGCTGTAGAGAAGAGATCACAAGAATGTTGGTTAACCAAATAAAGGCTGGAGACGATGAACAGTTTCTTCAAAGTTTTTTACTTACAGAATATTCCGGGCACTTATGATTTACAGTCAATGGCTGTAGAGAACAGATCACAAGTGTGAAGGTACAGAGAAAGCACACATTCTTTATCTTGTCAGAAGGGCGGACCATGGGTGGTATCAAACCTGTGGCATGAGATCGGGGCTTTTCACTCAGACAAAGGGTTTCTGTCTCAACCGGTTCTAGCTGGCAATGGATTATTACAAAGTGTCTAGTATGCAGTTCATCAAGGTTAGACTACGTGCAGAGATGCACTCAAGAACACATCTGGCTCCAGATCAGAGCCCCACTGAGGACATGAGGAAATTATGCAGTCATGACTGAATATGGGCATAAGACATACTTCACTATGCAGATGACACGCAGTTATATTTAGCAGTGTCTCCAGATGACTACAGTTCAATTGAGGTATTGTGCCACTGTCGAAATCAGATAAATAACTGGATGAGCCAAAATTTTCTTTAACTATATCACAACAAAACAGACAATTGTTTTTGGCAATAAAGAAAAGAGAATTGCTCTTAGTAAACACCTCGACTCTCTATCTTTAAAAAGCAAAGACCAAGTCCAAAACCTTGGTGTTCTGATTGATTCTGACCTGACTTTCAACAATCATATCAAATCAATCACAAAAAACTGCCTTCTACCATCTGAAAAACATATCTAGAGTGAAGTCTTGAAAGTGTCAAGCAGAATAGGAAAAGCTCATCCATGCTATTACCGCAAGTAGACTTGACTACTGTAATGGTCTTCTGACTGGACTCCCCAAAGAGTATGAAACAGCTGCACCTCATTCAGAATGCTGCAGCTTGCGTTCTGACCGAAACAAAGCAGTCAGAGCATACAACTCCAATCCTTAAAGTCCTTGAAGGCAGTGAGCTTTAGAATAGAAGTTCTGCTACTGGTCTATAAATCACTAAATGATTTAGGTCCTGAATATCTGAAAGAAATGCTTACGGACTACAAACCCATTAGAGCTCTGAGATCGACTGACTCAGATCAAATAGTGGTGCGCAGAGTCCAAAACAAACATGGTGAAGCAGCATTTAGCTATTATGCTGCACACAAATGGAATAAGTTGCCAACAGAGGTAAGGTCAGCCCCAAGAGTGAAAGTTTTTAAATCCAAGTTGAAAACTCTTCTTTTGTCTCATGCTTTTTAGAATATATCCACCTTTTGATCACATTACTTGCACTGTATGAGGTTTTGTCTTTTTATATTGTGTTTGTCATTTTTATTGTTTTTATCCCGTTTCAAATGTTTTACCTCTTTATTTTCAAATGCCTTCAATCATGTAAAGCACATTGAGGTAACTTGTATATGAAATGCGCTATACAAAAAACATTTGCTTTGCTTTGCTGACATAACTGCAATGCATCGTGCCCGTGTTGTGCCACGGCAGCAGTCCTGGTGCTTAGGACAGGCAATCATGGCGGCATGCTACTCCCGCGACGGCCCCTAAACCCTGCTGCCGGACGAGTACACCCGAGCTCTGCGCAGTTCATTGAGTACATTGGTCATTGAGCTCAGGTGTGGTCATCCAGCAGCTAGGTTCGGGTGCCAACACGGGAGCGGCGTGCCGCTGCAATCGCCCGCTCTAAGTCCAGGGGGCAGCCAGGGTGCCTTGAGCGTCGCAGCTTCAATTCTCAAACATAATTGAAAGGACACCTATACCATAATTGAAAGTACACTTACAAGCATATTCTCTCCTGGACGAGAAAAGGAGCACCAACAATAAATGACCCATAGCTATTTTCCACTCCCAAAATAGACACCTGTACAAAATCAAATCTATCAAAAGCCTTTTTTATCATTACAGTAGTATTTGACAGTGCATACAACGAGATAAGGAGCACTGCTCCACAAGGTGCTTGAACCAATAAAATAATATAGAACATCTTAAATATGAGATAAAGTTACATAGATAAAAAAAAATATTTACAATCAAGGAGGCATTTATTTCTAAAGAGCTTTAAAAAAATACATGGATATTTAAATAAAATGTATTTTTCAGTCTTATTCCCCATGTCCAGGCTTTGGTAAATTTATTACATATTTGTTCTCCACTGTTCCTCGGAGAACTAAGAACAAACAAAGTGCAGTTGCATAATTTCAAATTACAGTCCTGTTTAAATTGAGCGGTCTTAAATTGAAGGTGTTGATGGCTCCAGGGGAAAACCTGTCTTTGAGTCTTCTTGTTCGTGTTCTGTGGGACTCGTAATGCCTGCCAGAGGGCAGCAGGTGCAACAGGTGGTGACCAGGATGAGAAGAGTCCTTAGCGATCTTAGTCGCTTGACTGTGATTGCGAGAGCTGGCAATGTCCTCTAGTGAGAGGAGCCAGTTATCTTCTGGGTCTGTCAATCACTATTTCCTGTTCGCTGTTGTACAGTGAACAAAACAAGTATTTGAACACCCTGCTACATTGTCATGGCCTTGCCGGTCCAGCCCTGACTTTGAGGATGCCAGTGCGGCCGCGCTGATCGAGAGGCGCACACCTGCGCCTCATGCTGGCTGATTGGTCCCTGTGTATATAGGACCCTGGGGACGACTGGTCCTTAGCCAGATGGTTGCAACTCATGCCCCGTTCCTGCACTCCCGTATCTCTGATCGTGAACCCGTGTGTACTGACCTCGGCCTGTTCTCCGACCGACCCCGTAAGCCTGACTCCTTTGACACTCCCACCTTCTATGATCGATCTCCCGTGTACAGACTCCTGCCTGCCCGCGGACCTGCTCTCTACGCCTGACGTGCTGACTACGGCTGCTGCACCTGACTGTCCGCCTGATCCCCAACCTTGGAAGAATAAACGTTTTTCCCGCATTACCTCTGAGTCTCCCAAGTCCTGCATTTGGGTCCTCCCTCCGTATCGATGGGATGTGACATACATTGCAAGTTCTCCCACTTAGAAATCATGAGAGGTTTGGAACTTTTCATCATCTGTGCATGTCCACTGTGAGAGAGATATTCTAAAAAGAAAAATCCAGAAATCACAATCTATGATTTTTTTTTAACAATTTATATGAGCATTCATCAGAGCTGCAACGCTGTGGTGACCAATAACGGGACAAGTTGAAAGAAAACGTTATTTGGTACCGTCGCCTTTGTTTGCAATTACAAAGGTCAAATGTTTCCTGTAGGTGTTCACCAGGTTTGCACACACTGCAGGAGGGATTTTGGCCCACTCTTTCACACAGATCTTCACAAGATCACAGGTTTCTGGGCTGTCGCTGAGAGACACCAAGTTTCAGCCCCCTCCAAAGATTTTTTCTTGGGTTTAGGTCTGGAGACTGTCTAGGCCACGCCAGAACCTTGATATGCTCCTTACGGAGTCACTTCTCCGTTTTCCTGGCCATGTGCTTCGGGTCATTGTCATGTTGAAAGACCCAGCCACGACCCATCTTCACTGCTCTGACTGAGGAAAAGCAGTTGTTCCCCAAAATCTCACAATACATGGCCGTGGTCATCCTCTCCTTAATAAGGTGCAGTCATCCTGTCCCATGTGCAGAAAAACACCCCGAAAACATGATGCTACCACCCATATGCTTCACAGTGGGGATTGTGTTCTTGGGATGGAACTCATCATTTGTATTCCTCCAAACACAATTAGTGGAATTATGACCAAAAAGTTCCATTTTGCTCTTATCTGATCACAAAACTTTCTCCCATCACTCTTCTGTATCATCCAAATTGTGATTGGCAAACTTAAGACGGGCCTTGACGTGTGATGGTTGAAGTAGGGGAACCTTGGTGGCTTGGGAAGGGTATGACCCAGAAGAACGTTCCTGGATCCCGTCCCGTTTTATTGTGGACCTTAGCCTTATCAGAGACTTCCACGTATCCCATCCTGAGGCTCCTGGGCCGTCTGGAGCCGGCCGTTGTGGGCGGGGGGTTCTGTCAAGGTCATGTTCCCTGCACACCTGCGCCTCATCAGGGATAATGGAGACTCTAAATTGCCCCGAGGTGTGATTGTGAGTGCGACTGTTGTCTGTCTCCATGGGCCCTGTGATTGGGTGGCAACCAGTTGAGGGTGTACACTGCCTTCTGCCTGGTGACGTCTGGAATAGGCTCCAGCACGACCCTGTTAAGGATAAATGTCTCAGAAAATGGATGGATGAATACCAGTTGGTGAGTTCACAGGCAGCAATGCCCTAGTACTGAAGATCATCACCTTCCACGTTGGGGAACCGAGGTTCAAGACTCTGACTGGACCATCATGGCTGTGGTGTCCTTGAGCAAGATACTGATACCCTGAACTGCTCCCCGGGTGCCTCAGCTGCCCCTTTCGCCAGTGTGTTCCATTAACAATGGTCTGTGTGTCTGTTCACTGTGATGGGTAACATGGAAAGAACAAATTTCATATGCATGCCTACATGTTCCTAACAATAAAGATGCTTCTTCTTCAATACTTTTACCCTGTGTAATTTCACATTATTAAATACAATTTTATTTCATAATTGAGCTTAATTATTCTTTCTTTGCACAGTATATATAATTACTTTGGTTATTCACAGAATCTGTGGAAATATTTGTGTCAATAGCACCTTTGGAAATACTATGTTGTGGGAAAAATGGTGAGGTGTTAAATACTTATTTCAGCCACTGTATATATGTATATTGAAATATTTATTTTGCTCTTTGCTATTGTGTGAATTCTTAATAGGTACACCATCCTTCCACTACAGCTATAAAGCTTGAGTGACAAAGACGAACAGTTTGTATAAGAACATAAGATCCAGCCCAGCCCAAATTGGCAGATCAAAACCTCCCTCTCCCAATCAACTTTGTCCAGGCCCTCCTGTAGTATCCCAAGGCATTTACAAGGCAGGCCGGCTCCTCTTAGTGCACAGGAGCGGCAACACTATTCAACAGAGGAAACCCCTCTCAGCTGCTTGTATCTGTGATACAAAAAATATATGAACAAATAATCAACAAAGTGTTTGATAATATTTAGATTAAAAAAATGTTGTAAATGTTTTCTTGTCCATAAATATATTCTGTATATTATATTATTATGGGATATGGCCAGGTTCATCATGTTTTTTTGTCACTTGACATGTTCTTATGCAGGCAGAGGACAGTGTAAGTGATTGAGGAACGAGGAAGACCTCAGTGAAGATGCATGCTTTTGTTACTTGGACACTGATGTACTAGGGAGATTTTATTGATTTGTATTCAAAAATAATTACTCAACAATTTTTTGTTTCAGGCGATTTGTTTGTTGACAACCTCTCTGTCCTTTGAAAATATCCTTTCGCATGGCAGAAAAGATCTAGGTATCCAAAAAACAGCTAAGGCAAACCAGTATAATTTGGGGTACAGTAACTTTTGCACCTTCTAGTATGTTTCAGGATTTTTCAGCCTGTTGGTATTTGGCTATAACAGGAACCACTGGAGCTCCAGTGTGGCATCTATTGCTACGTTTTGGGTCTTCCATGCCTAATTGGTGCTGGTGAACTAATTTGAATTAAACAGCCCTTTCCAGGCAATAACAGAGAAATGAGATCTTGCATTCTGCAGGTTATGATGCCGGTATTGCCACCATCTCCAGGAATCTACTGTATGTGCAACAGGTTTGGTTCAAGAGAGTACAAACCCCACTTTGAGAAGCCAATAGAAGATTAAGTATATGGTTTTCAGAATCATTATTGGAATCAGAATCAGCTTTATTGGCCTAGTGTGTAACTATACACGAGAAATTTACCTTCGGTAGTTGGTGCTGCCCTGGTACGACATTCAGAACAAAGAACAAACACACTAACAGGAACAAAGAACAAGAGACATTCAGTTACAAATGTGCAAGATGCAGTGTGTTTAATTTAGAACAGTTAAGAATGCATCAACGCCCCACATTATGTTAAGCTTATACAGAGTGCCCTTACCCGTTTGCAGTTCCAATTATACACCAGTGCAATGACAATTGTGCAAAGGGAGCTGTTTAAAATGACGAGTCCTGCAGGGGTGCCCAGACTTTTTTACCCCAAGATCTACTTTTCAAGGAGCCAGCTTCTAGCAATCCAGCATCCATAATTGTGTTTGGTAAGCTTTCTTTACCTTAAGAAAAAAGCGAGGGCTTAAAATAGGGGGAGACTTGCTGATTAGCTTGTTTTACTGTACTAAGAGCCATTGTTTGCACATGCGCAGTGACCTAAAGGACAGAAGCATATGGGTGATATCTTTTTTTTTCCGGAACACTGTCGCGATTGACCAAAACTGCCTCGATCACAATTGACGCTTTGAGCACCCCTGGTCTATTACTAATACTAATACTGATTCACCAGCAAGATATGAGGGTGTTTCCCAAGAACGACACAGGGCAGAAAATAGTAGCTCAATGATCAATAATTTGATGACTTAATTGCCAAAGTAAAAAATCTGTTTAAATGCCTGATAGTTTTGACTTGCATTGATTGGTAGCGCCGAACGGATGGAAGGAGCTGGAAGAGCTGGTGGTAAAGATGTGGAGGGTCCAAAAGGATCCTGCCCGCTCTGGACCTAGTTTGAGTGACGTGGAAGTCTTCAATAGTGGGTAGAGTGGTGCCGACAATCCGTTCAATGGTTTTGATTGTCCATTGCAGTCGGAGTTTGTCCTTTTTTTGTGGCAGCCCCAAACCACACTGTGATGGATGTACACAGTACTGATTGGATGACCGCTGTGTAGAACTGTCTCAGCAGCTCTTGTGAGAGGCCGTGCTTACTCAGAAGCCACAAGAAGTACATCCTTTGCTGGTCTTTTTGAGGATAGAGTTGATGTTCGTCTCCCACTTCAGGTCCTGTGAGACTGTAATTCCCAAGAACTTGAAGGTCTCGATGTTTGACACATGACAGTTTGACAGGGTCAGGGGCAGATGTGGTGTAGGATGGCTTCTGAAGACCACAGTCATTTCGACAGTCTTTAGAGTGTTCAATGCCAGGTTGTGTTGGCCACACCGAAGCTCTAGTCTCGCCACTTCCTGTCGGAAGCCCATTTCATGAATTACATTAATTTCCACTCGTGAAGCCCCAAGAATGGTCAAGGTAGTGTTGGCAAAACTAGAAAAACGAGAGAGTTTTATATCGTAACATCAAAACTCCCACCCCAATTTGAAGAAATAGTGACCATAATACCTTTTCTATCATACCTTGAAATACTCCAAACTTTGAGCTTGATGGTCACATCAACTCCCCAAATCGGATCATATTCTTTAAACTGGGCCCGTCTAAGATGATGGGAACTTGATGTAGTTGACATAATGAATGAGTGGTCTGTTATGGTAATAGGAGCAAACCAACCTGACCGCACACCCTCAAAGGTAATGGACCCGACAGGTCGGGTACTGAGAAATAAATAGTGCGAGAGCATAAGAAAGGAAGGAGATAAGGATTGTGCATGGTACAGTTATAAGTTGGCAAGATTTTGAGATGTTCCCAACATACACACGCTGGCCAAATAGAGCTTGTCTATAGTAAAACAGTGGAATTCCACTCCAGAACAAATGCATATAGGGCTAAGCAAAGACACCCAACCTGAGTCATTTGTGGATTTAATTTTGTTAAAATTTTGACAGCAAAGACAGTTTAAAAAAGTGATACGTTAAAATGTGGAGAAGGTACAGCATGAGGGTTTGCAGCAGCATAAAAGAATAAATATGGCAGTTAAAATGATATTCTGAATGTGCTCCATGAAGGGACTGCAGAAACCAATGATTCATGCTGTAGGAGGTGCAGTTAAAAGTCGAGGCGAATGTATGTTCCCAAAAAAGCGTGTCATGGTTGTCAACTACTACAAAATTGTGCCATGTCTCAAAATGGGAGCTTCAATGCACAGTCCACTTACAATAACCATGGCAATTAATGACAACCCCCCCAGAAACCCCTGTCACCAGTGTCAGCTTTGTCTTCTTTTCTTTTGCCGAGTTACATGTGTAAAGCCACGTACAGTGCCTTGTGAAAGTATCCGGCCCCCTTGAACTTTTCAAACTTTTGTTACATTTCAGGCTTCAAACATAAAATAGAAGAATTAAGAATCAACAACAAGTGGGACACAATCGTAAAGTGGAACAAAATTTATTGGATATTTTATACTTTTTTTAACAAAAAACTGAAAAGTGTTGCGTGCCAAGAGGCCCAAGATCACTCTGGATGAACTGCAGAGATCTACAGCTGAGGTGGGAGAGTCTGTCCATAGGACAACAATCAGTCATACACTCCACAAATCTGGCCTTTATGGAAGAGTGGCAAGAAGAAAGCTATTTCTCAAAGGTATCCATAAAAAGTCTCATTTAAAGTTTGCCAGAACCCACTTGGGAGAGACACCAAACATTTGGAAGAAGGTGCTCTGGTTAGATGAAAGCAAAATTGAACTTTTTGGCCACGATGCAAAACGATATGTTTGACGTAAAAGCAACACAGCTCTTTACGCTGAACCCACCATCCCCAAAGTCAAACATGGTGGTGGCAGCCTCATGGTTTGGGCCTGCTTTTCTTCAGCAGGGACAGGGAAGTTGGCTAAAATTGATAGGAAGATGAATGGAGCCAAATACAGGACCATTCTGGAAGAAAACCTGTTGGAGTCTGCAAAAGACCTGAGACTGGGACTGAGATTTATCTTTCCAACAGGACAATGATCCAAAAGTTAAAGCCAAATGTATAATGGAATGGTTCACAAATAAACGTATCCAGGTGTTAGAATGGCCAAGTCAAAGTCCAGCCCTGAATCCAACCGAGAATCTGCGGGCAGAGCTGAAGACTGCTGTTCACAAACGCTCTCCACCCAACCTCACTGAGCTCGAGCTGTTTTGAAAGTAAGACTGGGCAAGAATTTCAGTCTCTCGATGTGCAAAATTGATAGACATACCCCAAGCGACTTGCAGCTGTAATTGCAGCAAAAGGTGGCTCTACAAAGTATCAACGCAAGGGGGCCGAATAATATTCCACGCCCCACTTTTCAGGTTTTTATTTGTTAAAAACGGGAAAATGTTAATGATGATCTACTCGGTGGCACGATGGATCAGCTGGAAAATGTTGGCCACACAGCTCTGATGTCCTGGGTTCAATCCCGGACAGGCCTGTGTGGAGTTTGCGTGTTCTCGCTGTGCCTGCATGGGTTTTCTCGACGCACATCAGACACTGTTTATCTCGATGTGTCCTGTGGTTCTTTGGCAACCAGTTAAGGTGTCCTCTGCCTCCTGCCCGTTGACAGCTTTGATTGATGATAAGCAGCAAAATAAAATGGATGGATAAAACAAGCAGTATTACACGTCGCTCACAAGAAGTGTGCAACTTATTTAACTAACTAACTAACTAAGCAACTAATTTGTGCACAATTAAATAGAATGAAATAAACCTGCTTTATTCATACATTTTTTTTCACATTTCATACACTTTGAACCTTATTTTTCTATTTTAATGACAGATGTTGCAGGAACCATCGTCTCCACAAGAGTTTGACATTGAACCAGCAGATGCTGAATCTCCATCTTTGGTACATTCCAAAAGATACTAGGCTGAAAAAGAGCGTGTTCGTGATAAAGGAACACATATGTGCCATGAAGTGCCATACTCGTTCCAAAGGTATGAATGTAGCCTGCAAAATGGTTCATAAAAGGACACACACTGACAGTACCCACACAGTCCAACCTGACATTGCAATGGACAAGGGAACGCAGACTGATCCCGTTGATTTTTTTCCATTTGGTGAGAATGATTCTAGCACTCTCCGAAAGCAAAACCAGAAATCTGATATGTCAATGTTCAGCCCAATTAGGCCACTGGATCGAACTGAGGATGAAAACTTCAATGATGCAAAGGACACCGAATATCAGCCATCGAACATTTCAACACAGGTGGCACAGAATGAAGTCCATATAAGTCCATATAGATGACCAAACAGAAGCAGCAAAAGAAAAACCACCAGTGTTGGACCTTGTCAGCGAAAGGAAGTACTGGATAGAGTCTCAGAAAAACTTGTTGAATCTCTTTGACATATGTCCTCTATGTAGTGGCCCAAGTCAAGGTCACAACAAACCTGGCACCTGGATTTGGAATAATGGTAAGCAAGATACAGAAATTCACAAGCTGTTCCTTTTCCAGAACATGGGACAGTCAACCAATGATGAACCAGATGCCAGTTGGCAACCTAATGTTGTCGGCAGCTATCCCTTACTCAGGTTGTCAGATGAGCCCAATTTTACAAATGCTGCAAATAATGAACATTTCATCACTTACCAGGAAAACATATCAGCGTCACCAACATTTTTATATTGCACCCACAATTATAATTGGATGGACCCATGCGACATGGAGAGTACTGAGGAGATGTGGAAGGAATAGATTAAAGATGCGACGTAGGTCAAAGGTCGAGGTGGCGAAGGCTAAACAAGAGGCATATGACGACATGTACACCAGGTTGGATACGAAAGAGGGAGAAAAGGATCTCTACAGGTTGTCCAGACAGAGGAATAGAGATGGGAAGGATAGCGATGGAAATATGTTGACTGGTGCCAGTAGTGTGCTAAGTAGATGGAAAGAGGACTTTGAGAAGTTAATGAATGAAGAGAATGAGAGAGTCGGAGAGGCAAGTATGAATGACCAGGAAGTTGCAATGATTAGTAAGGGGGAAGTTAGAAAGGCACTGAACAGAATGAAAAATGGAAAGACATTTGGTCCTCATGACATATCAGTAGAGTTATGGAAGCCATTTGGAGAGGTGGATGTAGAGTTTTTGAGCAACTTATTCAATAGAATACTAGCAAGAGAAAATATGCCAGAATAATGACAGAAAAGTGCGATGTTCAGAGCTGTGGAAACTATAGAGGACCAAAGATGATGAGCCACACAATGAAGTTATGGGAAAGAGTAGTGGAGGCTAGACTCAGGACAGAAATAAGTATCTGCGAGCAACAGTATGGTTTCATGCTTAGAAAGAGTAACACAGATGCATTATTTGCCTTGAGGATGCTCGTGGAAAACTACAGAGAAGGTCAGAAGGAGCTACATTGAGTCTTTGTAGACCTAGAGAAAGCCTATGACAGAGTAGCAAGGGAGGAATGGTGGTACTGCATGAACAAGTCTGGGGTGGCGGAGAAATATGTTAAAAGTAGTACAGGACGTGTATGAGGGCAGCAGAACAGCGGTGAGGTGTGCCGTACGTGTGTAAGAAGAATTTAAGGCGGAGGTGGGACTGCATTGGGGATCAGCGCTGAACCCCTTCCTTTTTGCGAAGGAATGGATAGACTGAGAGATGAGGTTAGACTGGAATCCCCTTGGACTATGATGTTCGCAGATGATATTGTGATCCGCAGTGAAATCAGGGAACAGGCGGAGGAACACTTAGAAAGATGGAGGCAATCACTGAGAGGAGAGGAATGAAGATTAGCCGAAGTAAAACAGAATATATGTACATGCGGAGGACGAGGAGTGAAGCTCCAGGGAGAAGAGATAGCGAAGGTGGATGACTTCAAATACTTGGGGTCAACAATACAGAGCAATGGAGAGTGTGGTAAAGAAGTGAAGAAACGGGTACAACCGGGGTGGAACAGTTGGCGGAAGGTGTCTGCTGTTCTATGCAACAGAAGAGTCTCCACTAGGATGAAGGGCAACGTTTATAAAACAGTGGTGAGGCCGGCCACGATGTCCAGATTAGAGACATTGGCTCTGAAGAAACAACAGGAAGCAGAAATGGAGGTAGTACAAATGAAGATGCTGAGGTTCTATCTTGGAGTGAACAGGTTTGATAGGATTAGAAACGAGCCAATTAGAGAGACTGCCAAAATTGGATGTTTTAGAGACAAGTTAGAGAGAGCAGACTTAGATGGTTTGGACATGTTCAGAGACGAGAGAGAGAGTATATTGGTAGAAGGGTACTGAGGATGGAGCTGCCTGGCAAAAGAGTGAGAGGAAGACCAAAGAAAAGGTTGATGGATGTTGTGAGGGAGGACATGAGGACAGTGGCTCTAAGAGAAGATGCACGAGATAGGCTTAGATGGAAAAAGATGACATGCTGTTGGCGACCCCTACATAACAAGCCGAAAGGAAAAGAAGAATTATTATTGGATGGAGGGAAAAACAAGCAGAGCGAATTCAGGAAATCAGACAAATCTCTGATGGAATCCATCTTGCAGAAATGACAATCCTGATCACTCAGCTAAGTATGGCTCTTATACTTTAATCGAACAAACTACTAAAAAAGTTGTTAAAATCCAGGTAGTATAGACCAATGAAGCTGGAATCAGGAATGCTTGTGAACTACTGGGGTTTAAGAGATGTATGTCGTATTTGACAGAAACTGAAGGGCTGACCATCAAAAGTGTGGTCACAGACAGACACAAGTCAGTAGCAGCCTTTATTTGAGAAGATTTAAAAGTAAACAACACACGTTGTTGTTGACTGAAATAAACCTGTGCTTTATCTGTACATTTTTTCTGATGTTATAAACTGAACCTTACTTTTCTACATTAATTACAGATGTTGCAGGAAGCATCTTCTGCACACGAGGTTGACAGCGAACCAGCAGATGCTGAATCTCCATCTTTGGTATATTCCAAAGGTTGCCAGACTGATGAAGAGCCTGTTCATGAGAAAGGAATACATTCTCTTTGTGACAGCAGAGACGATACCGTAACATGTATTTGAACCTCGCGTGGCCTCTACCTGCTCATAGTGAAAGACCAAATAAGCACTCAGTGAAAATGTTATGAGAAACACATTTTTACAGAACATAGGCATACAGTTCAATAAGAATGCTATGATTTTAGTTCTGTGGTATATGTTTACTTCATATACAAACAGATACATCAACATTTACAACAACATTTACACAAAGACAAAACAAAAAAATTCAGAATGTAGACCAGGGGTCACAAACGCGGTGCCCGCGAGCGAATGGTAGCCCGCGAGGACCATATAAGGTGCCCACGAGGTATGTTCTAAAAATACCATAGGCCACAAATTGTTACTATTATTTGTGCTTTAAATTCTGAATCTGACTTGCTTACGTGAATTAAAATTTTAAAATACCTGTAATGACATTTCCTACAATAAATTAAAACAAAAATATTTTATGTACGTGTAAGTTTTATTGATTTAAATCTGTTCACATTCACAAACTTCTACAGCTCAAAGACCCATATCAGTCCAGTACACCCCATCCACTCCACATAGATTTCTGTTTTAAGCATTTAGTGCCCAAACAAAACCACAAGATACCGGTCTACAGCTTTCATTATAAAGTTAAGCAGTTTTGCTCCTGACATCTTGGGAAAATTGTGACTAAAATGGAGATGGACGGTCCTGGGAACTGTCTTTTTATGGCATCAGTTTACCACGTGAAAATATATTTTGGGTGAAGCAGGTTATGCTATTGCTCTCAAATTAACATGACTGTTTTAAATAGATTTTTTTCATTAAAATCCAAACTTGTGAAAATATACCAATTTTGACTTAATACACAGCCTTTGCATGATTTTAAAGGAGACTGAAAACTTCATATATTCATTTAGGAAAGCGAAGTAATTTGTATTTTTCGACTTATGGCTACATAAAAAAACCAACAACTTCACAAATGCTTTTACCAGTCAGTGTTTCCAACGCGAACCATGTTGTCAATCAATGTGCAATCAATTTTTGACAAAAATCGAAAACTACAAATGTTGCCTTCTTAACAGATTTCATATTCGAATTCAGCATAATAAACTGTATGATATAAGCAAAAGCTGCTTTGAAGACTTTACTTTGAACGCTATTTACATCCTGAAAGCATGCAATTCAGCACTAAGGATCTCCCTCCGCTACTGGGAGGATGTAAATAGCTTTTAAAGTGCATGTTTTTTGTCAACTATTTCTTTACTTATAGTGCATCCATCCATCCATCTTTTACCACTTTGCCGAGTTGGGTCGTGGTGGCAGTAGCTTCAGCAGTCATACCCAGATATCCCTTTCCCCAGCCAGTTCATCCAGCTATTCCGGAGAGGTCCCGAGTCGTTCCCAGGGCGATTAATTTTAGGCAATTTTCCCCCAATTTTCCAGAGCAATTTTCATGAAAATTCAAAAATCCAGAATTCCGGGAAAATCCGGAGGACTTTCATCACTGTTAAACGAGACAATGACCCCCAAACACACTAGTAAACATGCAAAGTCTTAGTTCTGAACCAACAAAGTTAATGTCATGGAGTGGCCAGCCCAATCCTTGGACATTAATCCGAATAAATTTGTGGAGTGGCATAAAAAAAAAATGCTGTTTCAAAACCAAGAAATTTAAATGAATTGTTGAGTGTCATTCAGAAATCTTGGAGTGGAATTACAGTTGAGAGGTGCCACAAGTTGGTGGACTCCATGCCAAACAGATGTGAAGCAGTTATTTTCTTCTTCTTTTCCTTTCGGCTTGTCCCGTTAGAGGTAGCCACAGCGTGTCATTTTTCCATCAAAGCCTATCTCGTGCATCTTCTTCTTTAACAGCCACTGTCCTCATGTCATCATTCACAACATCCACCAACCTTTTATTTGGTCTTCCTCTCGCTCTTTTGCCTGGCAGCTCCATCCTCAGCACCCTTCTACGTAAGTCTGCTCTCTCTAACCGTGTCTCCAAAACATTTGATTTTGGTTGTCCCTCTAATGAGCTCGTTTCTAATCCTATCCAACCTGTTCACTCCAAGTGAGAACCTCAGCATCTTCATTTCTGCTACCTCCAGTTCTGCTTCCTGTTGTGAAGCAGTTATTAAAAAAAAAAAAAACAGTAGTAATAAAACTAAATATTAGTTTAGTGATTCAAAGGAGGGCAACACAGTGGATCAGCTGGAAAGCATTGGCCTCACAGTTCTGAGATCCTGGGTTCGATCCCGGACCCAAGTGTGTGGAGTTTACATCTTCTCCGGTGCCTGCGTGGGTTTCCGCCTGTTTCCTTCCACATCTCAAAAACATGGAAAATCCTACAAACAATAAAGCTTGTAGAAAATTGTCCTGAGATTGTAAAGCCAACAGGAGACAGCAATTTTTTTTTTTTTTTTTTTTTTTTTACACACACCTTTCAACAATTTGTCCAATTGCAGTTTGTAAACCTTGAATGCTGGGTCTTGTTGGTTTTCTGAAAATCTACTGCACCACCTCGTCACTTGTTTGCCAAGTAGTCAGAAACAAATTTCTGAAAACCTGGATTAATCTGGTTAGTCACATCCATCCATCCATCCATCCATTTTCTTTGTCGCTTATCCTCATGAGGGTCGCGGGGAGTGCTCGAGCCTATCCCAGCTGTCAACGGGCAGGAGGCGGGGTACACCCTGAACTAGTTGCCAGCCAATCACAGGGCACACGGAGACAAACAGCCACGCTCACAATCACACCTCGGGGCAATTTAGACCGTCCAATTAATGTTCCATGTTTTTAGAATGTGGGAGGAAACCGGAGTCCCCCGAGGAAACCCACGCAGGCACAGGAGAACATGCAAACTCCACACACGTAGGTCCGGGATAAGTGGTCCTTCAGCAAGACCACACAAGGTAATGAGACACTGAAAATGTATGTAGTTGTTTTGGTAAAATCTTTTTCCGACACGATAAGTAAGGAAGCAATCTCTTTGTGGGTTTTTATTAAAAAAAGAAAGAAAAGTCCTTGCAAAGACAGGAAAAGGTACACGTCTTACAAGTTGTCACCACTTACTGAAGTCCAGAGTAAAAGTACCTTTGTTAAATTTAAGTGAGAAGGACAGAGAAAAACAAAACAAAACAATTATCTAACCCTAACCCTGTTTTATACACAGGGTAAAGCCTCTCGGGGCAAATTACAAACAGCCTGACCAGGGGAGCTCGAGGAACAAAGTGTCAAAGTTGAGGGGAGAACTAATATTATAGACTCTATATATATATATATATATATATATATATATATATATATATCTCCGTAACATAACCCACATTCAGAGAATATAAATGATTTTTTTGTCTGGAGCAATTTAAATTTTTGTCAGATACTTTTGTTTGTTTTTTTGCTTTGCCTTCGTTGTTCAACTGTTGTAGATCAGCTGGTGTAGTAGTGTTGCTACCACCGTGACATTAAGGCTGTTTCCTAGGACTCTGTAACGCTGCTTGTTCGGGACTTGCTCTGGAAAGGCTAAAAGGAGACATTAAAAAGACATACATTATTTGATGGTGTACCATTTTCATACATACACACACACACACGCACGCATGTGTATGATATTATATATCCATCCTCTATCCATTTTCTGAGCTGCTTATCCCCACGAGGCTTGCGGGAGTGGTGGAGCCAATCCCAGCTGTCATTGGGCAGGAGGCAGGGTCCACCCTGAACTGGTTGCCAGTCAATTGCAAGGCACATGAAAATAGACAACAGTTGCACTCACAATCATACCTAATGGCAATTTGAAGTCTCCAATGAGTGTGTGTTGTGCTTACCAGATTAAACAAAATATAATTAATTTGGAATGGATATAGTCAAACATCGGGTTAACAATTTTTAGATTATGTGTTGTAAATCTAATTTTCCATTTATGGGGCAACACATCATTTGATTTCTGTGCTTAACACTTATTCCTTGTTGATTGATCTCATAACCTTTGAAGGTTCGCTACAATAAACCCTTTTATGTTCTCCATGACAGCGCCTCATCAATCGTCCTCACTCAAATACAAAAATGAGTATGCATGTATTGAATCTTAAAGTTTAACAGAGGAATATACAAAAACAGACAAGACAATATAAAACATGAACAAAGACGGACAAACATTGATTTAAGAAGATGAGTTGTCATATAAACATTGGTGAGGGTGGATCAGTGAGCGTGGGCTGCCCAGATGCGTAATAAGATTCACAGCTGTTGTTAATTTAACCCAAATATGAACAAATCTGCACTTTTTTCAGCGTGCAAGGTTGCTCTGAGAAGTGTTGACCAAGGTCAAGGCATGCGGGTAGAGCTTCTGGGTACAGTCCAAGGGAACAGATAGAGGGTTCGGAGTTTCGAGATGGGCACATAGCCTCGGGCGTTGAGGTTTCTCTTTTGAAGGGTCCGCGTCACCTTGGTGAGGGTGAGTCTGTGCAGCTTGATCAGGAAGTTCCAGAAAGACCTCACTGGACCCGAAAACATAAGAGTACCAGCCAGGAAGAGAGTCTCAAGTGAGCGACCCCAGAGCGGGGGCAAGCGAGCCACAGCATACCGAGAGAGAAAGAGCCAAGCATGGGGATGGCCTTGTTTTATTTATCCCTGGAGAAGGGACAAATCGGTGTTTTCACAGCTGAGCTTGAACCGAGGGCCAGACCATGCCTCTGATTCTTACTTTTCATTTGGAGATTAATTTGGTTTAATCCAGTGGATTGATATAAAGCAAAGGTGGCCAACCCGATGCTCTCGAGCTGCATGCGTCGCTTTGCCTCTTTTCATGCGGCTCTCGTGAGAGCACGATAGCATATCGAAGTTCTGTTTATGTGCGTGTTTGCTTAAGTTTTTATTACGGTAGTTGCAAGCCAGCGTTCCTTGCGTTTATCACGGTATTTGCGTCCGTGCTTTGCTTAAGTTGACGACGGTTGTTCGGGGTATAGCAACAACAAGCCCAGTGTGTATGTGTGTGAGTGCGCGTCGATGGATAAGTGAGACAGGACTATGCAGTGTGTGCAGCGGTGTGTAGACGGTGAGGGGTGGTGCAATGGCAACCAGGGAAGACTGCCTTTATTGTTCCCATCACCCAACTCAGCTGTGCAATGAGAGAAGGAAACGTTAACTCTGAGCAGGATGACCTCAGCACAAAGAAGACGACTCCTGGCCACAGTCATGTGACCACAACAGGAAAGGTTACCACGGTGTTTTTGCAAAACTGGCATGTGCACGGAATGAAAATAGCTCCAAGTTTCCCCAGTCGGTTTCGTGCTCAAAATGGAAGGGAACATTGTTTTTACCACGTTTTTACCAGAGCCAGAGAATTCTTTTGTGTCCAGCGTCTTATCACATTTTAGAGCTTCAAATCTTCACTTCAGCGCTCTCCATGCTAAAAAGGAACTGGAATTTCCAAAAGGGAATAAACTTTCGAGCCACAATTTAGTCACTTTGATAAATCACAGAAAAGCAGATGCAGTTTAAAAAAATAATAATGAAGCATCCAGAGATTGTTTGCATCCTATCAAGTGGTTAGGAACATTGCTCGGGCCAAAAAGCCATAGATTGAAGGGTAAGTTATTTTAAAAATGCCTCAGTGTCCCTAAAATCTTGTGTCCTGAAAAAAAAATCTTAGAACAAATGACATCAGACCAACCCTCCCGCCACACTGTCGAACTGAGAATATCGGAGATTAACATGGCTACTGAGTTGCACTAAGACCTCCAATCGTGAGTATTTTAGTGTTGCATTAGATGAGAATTCTGCCAGACAAGACAAGACTTGCTTGAACTGGGAGTTTGCGTGAGAGAGCACACAATTTCAATTTTAAAAAATTGCTGTCCTGTTGTCTTGGTACGATTTTTCTCATTATGTTGGTGTGTGACACTAACAATAAATCTGGCTGAACAAAGGTGTGTGTGAGGAGGAGGGAATGATGTTCATGTGTATGATATGGCTCCTTGATGTGTATGATGTGGCTCTTTTGCCGGAACACACTAAAAAAATGTGTCTTTTCATCTTTGACTGGTTGGCCACACCTGAAATTTTGAATTATTCGGGTTCAGATAATGAGGGGTTGCGCAAGAAAGGACATCCGGCGTAAAACTGTGCCAAACAAATATGTATTCATCTGAGATGACACGCTGTGGCAACCCCTAACAGGACAAGCCGAAAGGAAAAGAAGAAGAGGGAATGAGAATAATTTTCCTCTAGCATTGACTAGTCCCATGGTGGAATGTTCATGCGTTATATGACTATAGATTGTCACGATTATCTCACTCCTTGCAATGGCATTTGTGTGTCTCTTTTCTTTTCTTGGTTGGAACAATGAACACATATTCAACATCAAACATCAAGTTACAAGTGACTCCAGTCATCAATGGTGTTCATTCTATAGTTCAAAATAGATTTTTGTCATGTCCTCCTAGTGTTAGTGAGGAAGACTCACGTCTGCAATGGCACTCCCATCGATGGAGGTGTCACTCTTGATCTGTTCATTGTCCCAACCCAGTGGCCCAAATGGTTACCCTTTCACATGGGGAGGAGACTCCCTGAGCTGCGGAGTCGATTTGGAATGCCAATCAATTAGTTTAGCGCCACTATGCCAGCCACGGCTGTAATGCAGCCCTATGGGGGCACAAGCCAGTGCAATTTGTAGGCCGCTCCCAAGCCCAGATAAATGCAGAGGGTTGAGTCAGGACGGGCATACGGCGTAAAACTGTGCCAAACAAATATGAGCGTTCATCTAAAGAATACCATACCAGATCGTTCGTGGCCCGGGTAAACAACGCCCGCCCCCGGCACCGTTACCTGTAGGGCATCAATGGAAATTCAGCTACAGTGGGTCGAAGACAAGGAAAAAAATTAAAGCAGGTTCATGGGCAAAAGAAGAAGAGGAATGCACAGAGCCTACAATTGAGTCTAGGGACTTTGAATGTTGGGACAATGACAGGAAAATCTCTGGGGTTGGTTGACATGATTTTGAGAAAGGTTGCTATATTGTGCATCCAAGAGAGCAGGTGGAAAGGTAGTATGGCTAAGAGTTTAGGAGCAGAGTTTAAATTGTTTTACCATGGAGTAGATGGGAAGAGAAATGGAATAGATGTTATTTTATAGGATAACCTCAAAAGAGTATCAGATCGAGTAATGAAATTTGAAATTGAATGTGTTATGTATAATGTGATACGCGGCTATGCCCCACAGGTAGGATGTGACCTAGAGTTGAAAGAGAAATTTTGAAAGGAACAAGGTGAAGTAGTTCTGAGCATCCCAGACAGAGAGAGTTGTGATTGGTGCAGATTGTAAGGTTGGTGAAGGAAACAGGGGGAACAAAGAAGTGATGGGTAAGTAAGGCATCTCGGAAAGGAACTTTGAGCCACAGATGGTGGTGGACTTTGCAAAAACGATGGAAATGGCAGTTGTGAACACTTTTTTCCAGAAGAGGCAGGAACATAGAGTGACTGACAAGAGCGGAGGTAGATGCACGCTGGTGGATTAAATTTTGTGCAGATGATGTAATCTGACGGAGGTTACTGACTGTAAAGTTGTAGTAGGGGAGAGTGTAGCTTGACAGCATAGGATGGTGGTGTGTAGGATGACTCTGGTGGTGGATAGGAAGATTAAAAAGACAAAGGTAGCGCAGAGAACCATGTGGTGGAAGCTGAGAAAGGAAGAATGTTGTGCAGCCTTTCGGAAAGAGGTGAGACCAGATCTGGATGGACTGGCGGAGCTTCCGGGAGACTGGACGACGACAGCCAAGGTGATCAGAGAGACCAGCAGTAAAGTACTTGGTGTGACTTCTGGTAGGAAAGAGGAGGAGGCTTGGTGGTGGAACCCCAAAAGGAAAGAGACTAGCAAAGAACACTGAGAGGACTGAGGAGAGGCAAAAGGAATACATTGAGATGCGACGAAGGGCAAAGATAGAGCCGGCGAAGGCTAAACAAGAGGCATATGACGACGTACAACAGGTTGAACTTGAAAGAAGGAGAAAAGGATTCCTACAGGTTAGCCGGACAGAGGGATAGAGATGGGAAGGATGTGCAGCAAGTAAGGGTAATTAAGGATAGAGATGGAAATGTGTTGACTGGTGCCAATAGTGTGCTAAATAGATGGAAAGAGTACTTTGAAAATTTGATGAATGAAAAAAATGAGAGAGAAGGAAGAGGCAAGTGTGAAGGACCAGAAGGGGCAATGATGAGTAAGGGGGAAGTTAGAAGAGTATGAAAAATGGAAAGGCAGTTGGTCCTGATGACATACCTGTGGAGGTATGGAAGCAATTTGGAGAAGTGGCTGTGGAGTTTTTGATCAATTTATTCCACAGAATGCTAGTGAGTGACCAAATGCCTGAAAAATGAAGGAAAAGTGCCCTAGTTGCCATATTTTACAACGAAAGTGAAATGTGGAGCGCTGTGGGAACTCTAGAGGAATAAAGTTGATGAGCCACACAATGACGTTATGGGAAAGAGTAATGGAGGCTAAACTCGGGTATGGTGTCATGCCTAGTACCACAGATGCATTATTTGCCTTGAGGATGCGAGTGGAAAAGTACAGAGGTCAGAAGGAGCCACATCTCGGCGCTAATGACTACAAATTAGCTTGGCACGGATTACAATCGCTCACGAACTACAAGCGACGTTCTCCCCCGGTAGAAAACAAGAGCGGGCTTGCCGACAACCTAAATAGCTTTTACTGCAAATTTGAATAGACCCTTCCGCAACACACACACTCACCAAGCTGCATCACAAGCCGCACCACCTTTAACATCGACTGTTTAACATCCATGAAAGCGACGTGAGACAGATTTTCAAACAACACAAGATCAACAAATCGCCAGGCCCAGACCTTGTGTCCCCATCCTGCCTCAATGTCTGCACAGACCAACTTGCTTCTGTCATCACAAAGATCTTTAACAGGTCTCTATAACAGTGTGAATACCAACCTGCTTCAAACGCTCCTTTATTTTTCCGGTCCCCAAAAAAGCATCAGTCTCAGGTTTTAATGGTTTTAACAGGCCTGATGCCTTGACATTTGTGGTCATTAAGTCCTTTGAACGCCTTGTGCTGGACCACCTCAAGAGAGTCACAGTCCCCAACTAGACCCACTGCAGTTTGCCTAACGAGCTAAGAGGTCTGCGGATGATGCCGTCAACATGGGTCTGCACTTCATCCTTGAACATCTTGACAGCGAGGGTATCTATGCGAGGATGCCGTTCGTGGACTTCGGCTCTGCGTTTTACACAATCATCCCTGAACCCCTTTCCTCCAAACTTCTCCAGCTCAGTGTCTCGCTTGCCATCTCCTGCTGGATCTACAACTTCGTGAAGGGCAGGACACTTGACAGGTGAGGCTGGGGGACACTACCTCATCCATGCATACTATCAGCATCGGGGCATTGCAAGGTTGTGTCCTTTCTCCTCTGCTCTTCACGCTCTACATGAACGACTGCACCTTTTGGCATCCGCCTGTCAAACTCCTGAAGTTCGCAGATCACACCACAGTCATCGACTTCCAATCCAAATCCATCCAAAGCCACCAGACACAGAACTGTACAATTCCACACGGCTGGAAAGGGCTACGGAGAAATTGCCAAGCAGCTTGGTGAAAAAAGGTCCACTGTTGAAGCAATTTTAGAAAATGGAAGAAGCTAAACATGACGGTCAATCACAATCGGAGAGAAGCCCCATGCATGATATCACCTCGTGGGGTCTCAATGAGCCTCAGAAAGGTGAGGAATCATCCCAGGACTACACGATAGGACAGGACTTGGTCAATGATCTGAAAAGAGCTGGGACCACCATTTCCAAGGTGACTGTTGAAAAGACACTAAGACGTCATGGTTTCGAAATCATGCATGGCACGGAAGGTTCCCCTGCTTACCAGCACATCAAGGTCTATCTTAAGTTTGCCAATGACCATTTGGATGACACAGAGGAGTCATGGGAGAACACCATCCCTACTATGAAGCATGAGGGTGGCAGCATCATGCTTTGGGGATGTTTTTCTGCACATGGGACAAGACGAATGCACTGTATTAAGGAGAGGATGACGGAAGCCATGTATTATGAGATTTTGGGGAACAACCTCAGGCATAGCATTGAAGATGGGTTGTGGCGAGGTCTTTCAACATGATAATGACCCTGAGCACACAGCCAGGAAAACCAAGGAGTGGCTCTGTAAGAAGCATATCAAGGTTCTGTTGTGGCCTATCCAGTCTCCAGACGTAAACCCAATAGAAAATCTTTGGAGCGAGCTGAAACTCCATGTTTCTCAGCAACAGCCCAGAAATCTGTCTGATCGAGAGATCTGTGTGGAGGAGTGGGCCAAAATCCCTCCTGCAGTGTGTGAAACCTGGTGAACGACTACAGGAAACGTTTGACCTCTGTAAATGCAAAGGCTACTGAATCAAATATTAACATTGTTTTTTTTCAAGTGCTCAAATACTTATTTGCAGCTGTATCACACAAATAAATCGTTAATAAAAAATAAAAAAAATCACACATTGTGATATCTGGGTTTTTCTTCTTAGATTATCTCTCTTTCAGTGGACAAGCACCTACGATAAAAATTTCAGATCCCTCAATGATTTCTTAGTGGGATAACCTAAAATATAGCAGGGTGTTCAAATACTTATTTTCTTCACTGCAAGTACTTTTTTGAATATGTAAACATTTGACCTCAAAGAAAATACAAAATTCTCAGAAATTATTATTGTGGAAGTAACTAAATTAAATAATTTTGGAAATCCTGACAGACCTGACACAGGAGGGATTTAGTCTGGTTTGACTTCAAACAGTGAGAGAAAAAAAATGTGTTTTAGCAGTGTATGCAAACATCTGGCTTTAACTGTGTGTGTGTGTGTGTGTGTGTGTGTGTGTGTGTGTGTGTGTGTGTGCGCATATATACATACACACACCAATGTGCATATTTGATGGAACTATAGTGATACTTCAAAAGCACTGTAAAGTATTAGTTATAAATTAAAGTACACTTACAAAAACCTTTTGGGAAGCCCATTATGTTGGCTACTTCTCTGGGGGTAAAATAACGAAGCTTTAGTCTCAGCAGATATTTCAGTTTTTCTTCTTTCGAGAACAGGTCCAGATCTTGAAACACATTCTCAGTCTGCAGAGCGTAAAATTGAAATGTGAAGATTGAGAGTGAAGATAGAACACAGACAGCACATTCAAAGACACAGCATGATAATGTACAACTGTGAATGTGTATGCGAGACCTCTGCCTTGATTTCACTTCATAAAACCTGGAATAATAATGGTAATATTTACCGCTCTGACTCTCCTATGAGGAGCTGTTCCCTCGAACTGAACGCAGATGCCTGCCAATATCTCGGTCAGCACTTGAAAGTGCAGCCTTGCAGCCTACTAAAAGATTGGTGCATCTTCTACTTTTCCTTTCGGCTTGTCCTGTTAGGGGTCGCCACAGCGTGTCATCTTTTGCCATCTTAGCCTATCTCCTGCATCTTCCTCTCTCACCCCAACTGCCCTCATGTCTTCCCTCATCACATCAATAAACCTCTTTGATCTTCCTCTCGCTCTTTTGCCTGGCAGCTCCATCCTCAGCACCCTACCACCAATATACTCACTCTCTTGCCTCTGAACATGTCCAAACCATCGAAGTCTGCTCTCTCGAACCTTGTCAGCAAAACATCCAACTTTGACTGTCCCTCTAATGAGCTCATTTCTAATCCTATCCAACCTGGTCACTCCGAGCGAGAACCTCAACATCTTCATTTCTGCCACCTCCAGTTCTGCTTCCTGTTGTTTCTTCAGTGCCACCGTCTCAAATCCGTACATCATGGCCGGCCTCACCACTGTTTTGTAAACTTTGCCCTTCATCCTAGCAGAGACTCTTCAGTCACATAACACACCAGACACCTTCCGCCAGCTGTTCCAACCTGCTTGGACCAGTTTCTTCACTTCCTTACCACACTCACCATTGCTCTGGATTGTTGACCCTAAATATTTGAAGTCGTCCACCCTTGCTATCTCTTCCCCCTGTAGCCTCACTCTTCCCCCTCCACTTTTCTCATTCACGCACATATATTCTGTTTTACTTCGGCTAATCTTCATTCCTCTCCTTTCCAGTGCATGTTTCCATCTTTCTAATTGTTCCTCTGCATGCTCCCTGCTTTCACTGCATATCACAATATCATCTGCAAACATCATGGTCCAAGGGGATTCCAGTCTAACCTCATCTGTCATCTTATCCATTACCACTGCAAACAGGAAGGGGCTCAGAGCTGATCCCTGACGCAGTCCCACCTCCACCTTAAATTCCTCTGTCACACCCAAGGCACACCTCACCATTGTTCTGCTGCCATCATACATGTCCTGTACTATTTTAACATACTTCTCTCCCACACGAGACTTACGCATGCAGGACCACGGTTCCTCTCTTGGTACTCTGTCATGGGCTTTCTCTAGATCCACAAAGACACAATGTAGTTCCTTCTGACCTTCTCTGTACTTTTCCACTAGCATCCTCAAGGCAAATAATGCATCTGTGGTACTCTTTCTAGTCATGAAACCAAACTGTTGTAGCAGATACTTACTTCTGTCCTGAGTCTAGCCTCCACTACTCTTTCCCATAACTTCATTGTGTGGCTCGTCAACTTTATTCCTCTATAGTTCCCACAGCTCTGAACATCCCCTTTGTTCTTAAAAATGGGAACTAGAACACTTTTCCTCCATTCTTCAGGCATCTTTTCGCCCGCTAGTATTATTATTATTATTATTATAGCGCATATTAGGGTTCAACTAACGGGAACAATGAATCCACAGGCTGGCCATCCCACACTAACTGACTCCCCTTTTTTCCCCCTACTCAGCTTCCTAAACCAATGATCGACCGTTTTCGTTTGTATGTATCTCATCTTATCTTGTCTGTTGTAGATTCCCGTGAATTCCCATTAAAACTATAAAATGCACTCCATGCATTCTCGTTTTTGTGTTTGAGCAAAGAGAATGGAAAATGTAAATTTATTGATTGTAGCCAACCAAAGTTATTGAGCTTGATCAACAATAAGTAAAAGACAAACATTTCTCGCTACCCCTCCTTGAGCCATCATTTATCATGGTGGAGGGGTTTGTGTGTCCCGATACTTTTATGAGCCAAATTGTCTGGGGCTTCACTCCCATGGTAGGGTCAAGGGAGTAGGGTGGACAGGACTGGACAAAGTACAGCTCCACAAACCCCTATGATGAGTAAAATAAATGGATTAAGGTGTCTCTTGCCCAGATGCCGGTCACCAGGGCCCCACTCTGGAGCCATTCCTCAAGGTGGGGCTCGGCTGGGCAAAGCCCAAACGGTAACAGGGGTCCCTCTTCCCATGGGCTCACCACCTGTAAGAGGGGCCATAGGGGTCGGGTGCAATGTGAGCTGGGCGGTAGGCGAAGGCGGGAACCTTGGCGTTCCAATCCCCAGCTACAGAAACTAGGTCTCGGGAATTGGAATGTCACCTCTCTGGAAGGGAAGGAGCCAGAGCTGGTGCGTGAGGTCGAGAAGTTCAGACTAGATATAGTTGGGATTGCTTCTACACATTGTTGAGGCTTTGGTACCAGTCCTCTTGAGAGGGACTGGTCTCTGTTGTTTGAGCTTATGCACCAAACAAAAGTTCTAGAATTAGAAGGCGACTGGTGTTCTGTGATTATCCATAACGAACACCATCTTCAAGCATAGGAGTGTCAACAAGTGCTCTTGGCACCAGAACATCCTAAGTCGCAGTTCGATGATCGACTTTGTGGTCGTGTCATCAGACTTGCGCCTGTATGCCTTTGACACTCGGGTGAAGAGAGAGGTGAAGCTGTCAACTGATCACCACCTGGTGGTGAGTTGGCTACGATGGTGAGGGAAGATGCCAGTCTGACATGGCAGAACAAAACATATTGTGAGTGTCAGTTGGGAAGGGCTCGCAGATTACCCTGTCAAAAGGAATTTCAGCTCTTCTTCTTCTTTTCCTTTCGGCTTGTTCCACTAGGGGTCACCACAGTGTGTCATCTTTTTCCATCTAAGCCTATCTCGTGCATCTTCCTCTCTAAAACCAACTGTCCTCATGCCCTCCCTTATAACATCTATCTACCTTTTCTTTGGTCTTCCTCTTGCTCTTTTGCCTGGCAGCTCCATCCTCAGCACCCTTCTACCAATATACTCACTCTCTTGCCTCTGAACATGTCCAAACAATCCAAGTCTGCTGTCTCGAACCTTGTCTCCAAAACATCCAACTTTGGCTGTCCCTCTAATAGCTCATTTCTAATCCTATCCAACCTGTTCATTGCTTCCTGCTTCCTGTTGTTTCTTTAGTGCCACAGTCTCTAATCTGTACATCATGGCCGGCCTCACCACTGTTTTATAAACTTTGCCTTTCATCCTGGCGGATACTCTTCTGTCACATAAAACACCAGACACCAGCTGCCAACTGTTCCACCCCGCTTGGACCCGTTTCTTCATTTCCTTACCACACCCTCCATTGCTCTGTATTGTTGACCACAAGTATTTGAAGTCATCCACCATTGCTATTTCTTCTCCCTGGAGCTACACTCTTCCTCCTCCACCCCACACATTCATGCACATATATTCTGTTTTACTTCAGCTAATGTTCATTCCTCTGGTTTCCAGTGCATCCCTCCATCTTTCTAATTGTTCCTCCGTCTGCTCCCTGCTTTCACTGCACAATATCATCTGCGAACATCATGGTCCAAGGGGATTCCAGTCTAACCTCATCTGTCAGCCTATCCATTACCACTGCAAACAAGAAGGGGCTCACGCGGATCCCTGATGCAGTCCCACCTCAGCTTTAAATTTTTCTGACACACCTATGGCACATCTCACCGCTGTTTTGCTGCCCTCATACATGTCCTATACTATTTATAATCAAAACGGCGACAACTCTCCATATCGACAGGAAGTGGCAAGACTGGAGCTTTGGTTTGGTCAACACAACCTACCGTTGAACATTCTAAAGACTGGAGAGATGATTGTGGACTTCAGGAGGCATCCTTCACCCCAGCTGCCCCTGACGCTGTCCAATTATCTTGTGTCAAGTGTCGAGACCTTCGAGTTCTTGGGAATTACAGTCAACAGGGCCTGAAGTGGGAGACAAAAACCAACTCCATCCTCAAAAACCCAGAGTAAAGGATGTACTTCCTACGGGTTCTGAGGAAATACGGCCTGTAACATGAGCTGCTGAGACAGTTCTACACAGCGGTCATCAAATCAATACCTTGTATCTCCATCACAGTCTGGTGTGAGGCCGCCACAAAAAAAGGACAAACTCCAACTGCAACAGAATATCAAAACAGCTGAACGGATTATCGGCACGCCTCTACAACTATTGAAGACTTGCACGCAATGCGAACTCGGTCCAGAGCGGGCAGGATCCTATCGGACCCTTCACATCCTGACAACCACCTCTTCCAGATCCTTCCGTCAGGACACCGTTAAAGATCAATGCAAGTCAAAACTAGCAGGCATTCGAAAAGTTCTTTCCCTCTGGCAATTACAGTGAAGAAAATAAGTATTTGAACACTCTGCTATATTAAAGTTCTCCCACTTAGAAATGATGGAGGGGTCTGAAATTTTCACCGTAGGTGCATGTCCACTGTGAAAGATAATCTAAAAAGAAAAATCCAGAAATCACAATGTATGATTTTTTTAACGATTTATTTGTGTGATACAGCTGCAAATAAGTATTTCAACACCTGTCTATCAGCTACAATTCTGACCCACAAAGATTTGTTAATCCGCCTTTAAAATTCTGCCTCCACTCCATGTATTATCCTTAATCAGATGCACCTGTGCGAGGCTGTTAGCTGCATAAAGACACCTGTCCACCCCTTACAATCAGTACGACTCAAACTTGTAATATGGCCAAGACCAAAGAGCTGTTCAAAGACACCAGAGACAAAATTGTACAACTGACCACAACAAGGGCTACGGCAAAATTGCCAAGCAGCTTGGTGAAAAAAGGTCCACTGTTGAGGCAATCATTAGAAAACGGAAGAAGCTAAACGTGACAGTCAATCTCAACCGGAGTGGAGCCGCGTGCAAGATATCACCTCGTGGGGTCTCAATGATCCTTAGAAAGGTGAGGAATCATTCTAGCACTTCACGATAGAACTTGGTCAATGACCTGAAAAGAGCTGGGACCACCATTGCCAAGGTGACTGTGTGTAATACACTAAGACGTCATGGCTTGAAATCATGCATGGCATGGAATGTTCTTCTGGTTAAACCAGCGCATGTCAAGGCCCGTCTTAAATTTGCCAATGACCATTTGGATGATACAGAGGAGTCATGGGAGAACGTTTTGTGGTCAGATGAGACCAGAATGGAACTTTTTGGTAATTCCACAAACTGTTTTTGGAGGAAGACAAATGATGAGTTCCATCCCAAGAACACCATCCCTACTGTGAAGCATTGGGGTTGTAGTATCAATCTTTGGGGGTGTATTTCTGCACATTGAACAGGACGACTGCACTGTATTAAGGAGAGAATGACCGTGGCCATGTATTTTAACATTTTGGGGAACAACATCTTTTCCTCAGTCAGAGCACTGAAGATGGGTCGTGGCTGGGTCTTTCAAAATGACACTGACCCGAAGTACAGAGCCAGGAAAACCAAGGAGTGGGTCCGTAAGAAACATCTAGGTTCTGGCGTGGCATAACCATTCTCCAGACCTAGACTTAATACAAAATCTTTGGAGGGAGCTGAAACGCAAACCTGTTTCTCAACAACAGCCCAGAAACCTGTCTGATCTCGAGAAGATCTGTGTGGAGGAGTGGGCCAAAATCCCTCCTGCAGTGTGGGCAAACCTGGTAAACAACTACAGGAAATGTTTGACCTCTGTAATTGCAAACAAAGGCTACTATACCAAATGACATTGGTTTTCTCAGGTCTTCAAATACTTATTTGCAGCTGTATACCACAAATAAATTATAAAAAAAAAAAAAAAAAAAAAATCATACATTGTGATTTCTGGATTTTTCTTTTGAGATTATCCTTCTCACAGTGGACATGCACCTATGATGAAAACTTCAGACCCCTCCACGATTTCTATGCAACATCAACGTGATCAAGGGTGTTTTGGTTGTGGTTCTCTCGATCACTGGATTAAAAACTGTCTTACAACTCCTCCACCTCAAGATCCAATGCAAGGGCATGGTGGCTGGTCCAACAACGGAGGGGGCCAAGGCAGAGGCAGAAATGACACTTTGGCAGCCCACCCTGGCAGCAGAATGGACAGCAGCAGGTTAGACAGTACCACAAGGGGTGCCCAGGAAGCCAGGGGTCTGGCGATGCAGGTGCCATGATCCTCATCTCTTGCGGGGCGAATAGTGAACACTCTCGTTGACACAGGGGCAACAGACTCCTCACTCAACATCTCGCTCCCGGACACATTATTGTCACAACACACTGTGCAATTGATGGGGTTCTCAGGGACTCAACAGGCCTTGCAATGGACTCAACCTCTACCGACAATCTTGGCTGGACAGACCTTCCACCATTCGTTTATAATGCCGGCAGCTGACACCGCCTGTCACTCTGGCCAATGGCTTATGACACCTGTGAGTGAACCAACTCCAACTGTGGACATTTATTGGGCCCGACTTGAACCAGAAACACTGCTCAAACCTGGTCTCATACTTCTATTTCTGTTGTGGAAGCCCTGGTTGAACACTCTTAGGGCTTAACTGCCTCCACTCGATCCATACCATTGCACACTATATTACAAGTACACATGGAAAACTTTGCATACATACAAGGTGATGCTTGGGAAATTACATCCACACATGCAGTACATACACAGCAAGAGAGGGTGTAGCAGCACCCTGCTCTCTTACACCAGATCAAATGACATGGTTCAAAATGCAAGAAGAGTCAGTACCCCACATTTCACTCGCTCTGTCTCCCGGACACGAGGCCCGGCAGCTGGGACCTATGGCGAAACGACTGACTGAAATGACTGACTGGGAGGACACACCACTCCCTACCTTAGAGATCTCCAAATCTACAGATGCATACTGCATCATTGTTCCTGACGCACCTCCAACAACTAATATCACCATATGAGAACACGAGACCCTAACTAGAGAACACGGACGTGACTACTCTGACCATGACGACGACGAGTCAAAGTTAAACAAACTGCTTAAATCAGTTTGGTCCTCTGGACCCTTTGATGTTGGACATTGTACTAAGACACCAGGCATTAAAATCACAGTTTTTCTAGGATCTCATTTTTACAGACCTCGATATCCTTGACCCGCAGCTGCTAACCATGGGATGGAGGACACTCTCACTGGCCTGTGGAATTCTGGAGTCCTGGAAACATTCACCTCCTTGTAGTGTACAACACTCAGGCCAGTTTTAAAAGCAGATGGAAACACTTATCGTCTGGCGCATGATTTGAGAGCCGTTAATGATGTAACGACCACACCATTGTTACCTCTACCAGACCCCCACAGAATGTTGTCTACCATCACATCTGATTTGAAATACTTCACAGCGATTATTTTGGCAAATGCATTCTTATGTGTCCCACTCGCACTTGAGTGTAGACACTTGTTTGCATTCAGATATCAGGGACGCAATTTGCAATACACCAGGTTGCCACAAGGCTTCCAAAATACACCTGGAGTCTTTAATCAATGTTTGAAATCATTGCTGCAGGATCTCGATCTCCCAGACGGATGTAAACTCCAGCCCCAACAGCATAGTTGTGTTTGTCTCTGACTAAACTTGTTTTGCTTCGTTTGCATGAGCTGGGATTCAAAGCTTCCAGAAAGAAGCTTCAGTGTTGTCGTAAATCAGTGACCTTCTTGGGCAGAGTGGTGTCCTCTGAAGGATCCGCTATGTCCTTGGAGCATCGTTCTTCTATTCTACAGATTCTCTTCATCCACGTGCTGATCTCTCTGTCCAACATCTGACTAACGGCAAGGTTCTGTTCACTGATGGTTGCTGTTAATGTAAGCCGAATGGCTCTTTGGCTGCGGCGGCTGGGGTAGTGGAGCAGCAGCCCTCAGGGGAATTTTCAACTGTTTCCCCTTCCGTACTAACATCTGTTCCCTCAGCCCAGGCAGCGGAAGTGCTCGCACTCTGTCTTGCACTGGAACTGGCAGTCGGACAATCTGTCACTGTCTATTCTGACTCATCTTACGCTGTCTCGGGTGCTGTGTTGGACCTGTCTGCCTGGAAATGGAATGATTTTAAAATAAAGGTACCCCCATTGCACATTTGACACTGATTCAACGATTAGACAAAGCCTTGGCCAAACCTTCGGCAGTGGCTATCGTCAAGGTCCCTGGCCACTCCAAATTCACTTCAACCACAGCCCTCGGCAATAATGCTGCCGACTTGGCTGCCAAGCAGGCTGCGGGCTATGTCCCACAGATGCATGTCCAATTATTTGACAAATCCTCTCCTGACCTGCCCGAACTTCCGTCTCATAGTGAATTGGTTAAAATACAACGCCTTTCCTGAACAAAAGATATTTTGACCAAAACACAGTTTATGGCTCATATTGGCCCCAAAGCCATGCTAACCAAACTTAGCATGTGGTGGCCTCCTAAAATGTCTGACTTGTGTCGTGCCCACTGTCGTGACTGTAATATTTGCCAGCTACACAATGTTCGCCCCACACTTAGACCGTTGACAGTTTCATTTGACCCACCCACCTGGCCTGGTACAGAACTGGTCATGGATTTCACAGACATGATCACTCCTGTTCAATGTAAGCACTACCTTCATGTTTTTGTTGATACCTTTTCTAGATGGCCTGAAGCCTACCCCTGCGCTCATGAAGACGCCATGTCTGGAATGAAAGCTTTGGTGAACCACAGGATTCCAACGTACGGTTTCCCTGCTCTCATCCACTCGGACAACGGTGCACATTTCACAACCACACACCTAGCTACTGTAGAGAAGTAGTTAGGGTTAACTCACAAGTTTGGTTGTGTTAATCACCGCAATCACATGTTGAAGGAAAAACTGGCTAAAATATGTGCCTCTTCCAGCATGAAATGGGTTCAGGCTCTTCCCCTTGCTCTAATGTCTGTGAGACAAACTGTGTCTCGCTCGACTGGTTTCTCTCCTTATGAACTTCTTACAGGTCATCTGATGCCTGGCCCTTCTTCCGACTTTTGTGGTGTTGTGTCTCCCAAGTTTTCTCAAACTGTTATGGACCCAACTGCATTCTTTTGCTTTTAATTTCTCCTTACAGATCCAGGACTCTCTTCCATCACCACCTCCTGCACTTGATCTTCCTGAATCGTCATCTGTCCACCTTAAACGACTCTCCTGTAAGTGGTCAGAACCCCGTTGGTGTGGCCCCCACAAGGTGACTGCTCGTAATTCTAAGGAGTAGAAAGTTACCATCCCGGCCCAGGACCAGACTGCGGGGGGGGCAGCCACTTTGACCATGGTCCCATACATATAAAAATCTTGTGTTACCGGGCAGCTTTTCTCTTCTTCTTTGGCTATCCTGACAGAAGACACACGTCTCGTGTGCGGCAGATACCTCGATAAGACCCGGACGTCTGTACTGCACATTCCTTTGTATTAGATCCATTTGCTGTTAACTTTTTCTAATCATTGGTCATATCTTCCTCGACTCGTGAACACGCGTAGGGTCCAAACTCCCAAATCCCTACAGTACTCAAGGTCCTCGTAAACGAAACACAGGTTTTGCCGGTCGTGTAAGTACTAACGTTTGATAATAAATATTGCATTTTTCATCCTCGAAGCTCCACTCAGCAACCCTCTTTCTCCCTCCCTTCTTCCAATGCATCATTTTGGATGGGTGTTGACTCTGTGTGCATGTCCTCTCAAGTTCAAAAATGCATCCAAAGCGCTCGTGCTTGATCTTAAAGCTGCTGCCGAAACACCCAAGTTAAAGAGAAACATGCACAATTATAGGATTGCTTGCAATTGAAGTTGCTTTTGTTTTGTGGACAGCGGATTGCAAAAAAAATGGCTTGGTCACAATGTGGGGGAAGAGGAGGGGAGGGACCTGATGGATCCGTAAAAAAGTGAAACTATTGGATATGATCAAAGGCCGCAGACGTTACGCTTTTGTGGCGTCATGATGGTGTGAATGAATCAGCGGCACGCCACATAAAGAATGATGCTGTAAACAACAACCTGAAGCTGCAATTAAGCATTTAACCCCTTGAGGACAAGGCAAAGGTTGGTTTGAAAACTTTCAAAAGCATGGAACAATATGGTATGGGCTGTCGAGTTTAGGAATTGTGTTGACGGCGTTATGTCATTGTACAGGGTGTTGGAATAAATGGATTAATTGTACAAAGTTATCTCATATTTGCTCTCCTGTTTTGCTTTGAATCCTCTTTTGCAATGCTTAATATGCTTCTATTGACTTGTGTTGGCTTTGTTTGCTTACGGTTGTTTGTTCAGCGACTCACGGTTGCTTTATTTATCATGTGTTTGTTAAATTTTGGACCGACCTCAGGAAATTTAAAAAAAAAAAAAAAAGAGAGAATTTGTGGCGATTTGGCCAAAACGGGCTGGAGATAGTGAGAGAGACATATCCTGCGTTCTCCTCGTGAGCAAAAGTTCAACTTGTCAGGAATGGGGAACACACCGCCAAAATGAAAGTGATGTAACAGCAGCCGCTCGAAGTGAGGTGACAACAATGCGCTACTGGCATTCTGTGCTACACGAGAAGACCACGAATTTACCACATCCATAAACTTTCTCTTTTGTCTTCCTCTCGCTCTTTTGCCTGGCAGCTCCATCCTCAGCACCCTACCACCAATATACTCACTCTCTCGCCTCTGAACATGTCCAAACCATCGAAGTCTGCTGTCTCGAACCTTGTCAGCAAAACATCCAACTTTGGCTGTCCCTCTAATGAGCTCATTTCTAATCCTATCCAACCTGGTCACTCCGAGCGAGAACCTCAACATCTTCATTTCTGCCACCTCCAGTTCTGCTTCCTGTTGTTTCTTCAGTGCCACCGTCTCTAATCCGTACATAATGGCCGGCCTCACCACTGTTTTGTAAACTTTGCCCTTCATCCTAATCTGCAAACATCATCCTCAGAAGTCCGAGTGATGACTGGTAAATATACAGTGATATAATACAGTAAGTGTTTTATTATGTATTATGATATTACACATTTATAATCCGTGGTTGGCACGGTGGGTCAGGTGGAAAGCATTGGCCTCAGTTCTGAGGTTCTGGGTTCGATCCCGGCCCTGCCTGTGTGGAGTTTGCATGTTCTTACATTGTGTATAAAATGTGCTATACAAATAAATATGCTTTGCTCTGCTAAAAGTAAACTCATATTTCACACAAAACCAAGTTAATGTTACAAACATAATTTTAAATGAATTTAGGATGTTTTGTTAAACAATACAATAGTTTGAAAATTATGTTCAACCGATGGCGGCAGACTGAATAAGCTGGAAAAGCGCTGGCCTCACAATTCTGAGGTTCTAGCTTCAATCGGCTGTGTGGAGTTTGCATGTTCACCCAGTGCCTGCGTGGGTTTTCTCCGCCCACTCTGGTTTCCTCCCACATCCCAAAAACATGCATTAGTTGGACACTCTAAATGACCCCCAGGTGTGATTGTGAGTATGACTGTCTGTCTCTGTGTGCCTTGCAAATGGCTGGCAAACAGTTCAGGGTGCCTCTACCTCCTGCCTGTTAACAGCTGGGATAGGCTCCAGCACTCCCCGCAACCCTTGTGAGGATAAGCGGCTAAGAAAATGGATGGATGGATTTACAACACTGTATTTATTACATTCATAAAGTTTTATAATTAAAGATTTAACTAAATACCACTTTTTGTCTCAAATATCCAAAGTACAAAAACTGTTTACATATTTTAAACATTCTGATACCTCCATAAACATAGATCCCCACTATTTTGCCATTTTTCACTTTTCGTGGGTGGTTCTGGGACCAATTAACCGCGAAAAACAAGGGATTACTACATTGTTTTTACTTTATTTATTTTGCTTTTATGTATGCACTGAATCAGGAGAGGCTCTCCAATATTTCATTTTAGTTTGTATGACACCATTAAATGCCATTAATTCATTAAGAAAGCGGCAGTGTAATTGGTATGTGGAGCCAAGAGGAGAGGTGAGTACATCATCACAGCATGTGACTAAAACAGACCAATCAGGAGAGATAACCTCCGCGCAGCAATTTTTTTACGTCTGTTACGTCGTGGCAAGTTAAACAGAGGTGCTGCGCATGGCAATGTGCAGGTCAGGTGATGTAATGCCGCGTTGTCGACCATGATAGTATTAAGTGGCCTTAAAACCAGCTCCGGTGGCTAACATTTTATTTCATCCATTGGGACCTCAACCGCCAGCAAGAGCGATGATGATTTCTCTGTACAGTGGTACCTCTATTCACGAAATTAATTTGTTCCAAAAAATTTTCGGAACATAAAAGTTTCGTACGGAAAAATTCATTTTATATGTAAATCGCCTAACCTGTTCCAAACCCTCCGACCCCACCTCCACTGCTGCAATCAAGCAAAGTGTACATGATGTAAATAATTAAAAATTATGTTCATTTATCTTTGGCTTTGAGCAACGATGTGAAAAGAAGGGTGCGTGCGTGACGAGGCATCGAGGGGTTACAGAGAGTAGGAAGCACGCACACAACTTAATTGCACTAAAATTCTAAAATCCTCAGCCATTCTCAGCGAAACAATTTCCTCAGCTTCAGGTTCAACCTCCATTTTGAACCTCTCAAGTCGAGCAGCAGCAGCATGATAGCCACATGCACGCATATCTCGTTCATATTTCTCAATGATTTCTTGTTTTGTTTTGAGGGACTAAACAACTCTTCTTCTCCTCACTGGCACTGGCCATGATTTTCTTGGGGCCCATGGTGAAAAAAAGATTAATAAATCCACAAAGACGTTATATAGCACGAGTGTGCGTGAGCGTATGATATTTGATTAGGTGACCATGATACAGGAAGAGCGTCATGGGTACAGATTGACACCCCCCCACCATAAAAAAGACTGACATTGCTCCTAGCCAAATGGAGGGATGTGATGCTACGTGCTAACCAATTGTGGGTGCTGCTCTATTGTGCCACACATACCAAGAGACAGGATGTGTGTCATGGCGAAAGATTAACGTCCCTCCTAGCCAATGGGATGCCAGTAAAATGCTCCAGATGTGGCCAATGTGAGTAGAGCTCTTTCGCGCTGCTTTCAAACCAAGAGGCAGTGCAGGATATGTTTACGTTCGGTGGAATCCACCGCCATTTGTTTTCCTTTCATATCCTAAATTTCTTTTGTAACTAAACACAAAAATTTTACGGGGAGACTCTCCGTAACCTAAATCTTTCGTTAGTAGAGACTTTCGTAAGTAGAAGTACCACTATACCTACCTACAGCTATATTATGGTTATTATGTACTCGGCAGTATGCTGTAGGCGCTGGCAATGTAACTGAGTTTTTTTTTTTACCTTTGAGAAGGGGAGTTGTTTTGTGTGTGCGTTTGTATGTGGGTACCATAATGTTTAAAATTTGTCAACAGTACAGTCATTATACTTTGCATACTTGAGACAAAATGTACAACAGTACAAGTGTCGAGTTAAATCTTTATTCATTAAAACCTCGTGCTGCACCGTAACATTTTATATTGCAGTATGTAGGTAATTAACATTTCTCACTCGGAGAATCTTGTGGTGGAGGTGCTGATAGTGTAACTGAGGTTTTAATCTTTGAGAAAGACATGGTGATTGGGAGTTGCTGTCTATTTTTTCTTCTGCTCCAAAATCCCCCTGTACAAGGACATAACCCCGTCAATACAATTGCTAAACTCGACAGCTCGTACCATGCTGTCATCAATATCTTGTGCAAATACTTCCTCCACATAACAACGGGTTGCATCATTGTTGGTGTAGGAAGCCTCACCATAAAGAGGGACGCTTCTGAGGCCGTTAACACATTTGAAATTTTTCAAACCAACTTTTACTTGCCGAAAAGCCTCGTCCTCAAGGGGCTGAATCACTCCTTGGTGGATTAGTGCTGCTTGAGTTTTGTCAGCACTTTCTTCAGACTTTATCGTTGTCACTGGGCCTTTTTTCTGCAAACCACTATCCACAAAGCTAACGCAGCTTCCATTGAAACAATCTTACTTCACTAACCCAAACCCAATTAATAGTTGTTGAAGCAGTTTTACGGACGTTTGCCTCATCTTTCTTTATGTAGCACAATGTGGATTAATTCACGCCATAATGGAGTGCCACAAAACCAGAATGTCACATTTTGTGGCCCCCACCTTAAAGCCCAACTGACAGCAAAAGCATGATTTTTAGTCTATTTTCCATTTTTTTAATAAATAAATAAAAAGCGGGAATGGACCCATGCGGGGTTTGAAATTTTCATCGTACGTGGATGCCCACTTTGAGAAGAGATAATCCAATAAGAAAAATCCAGAAATCACAAGGTATGATTTTTTTTTAACGATTTGTGTGATACAGCTGCAGATAAGCATTTGAACACCTGTCTATTCGGCAGAATTCTGACCCTCAAAGACCATTAGTCCGCCTTTAAAAGTCCTCCTCCACTCCATGTATTATCCTGAATGAGATGCACCTTTGTGAGGTTGTTAGCTGCATAAAGACACCTGTCCACGCAATACAATGAGTATGACTTAAACTTGTAACATGGCCAAGACCAAAGAGCTGTCCAAAGGCACCAGAGACAAGATTGTACAACTCCACATGGCTGTAAAGAGCTGTGGAGAAATTGCCAAGCAGCTTGGTGAAAAAAGGTCCACTGTTTGGACAATCATTAGAAAATGGAACAAGCTAAACATGACTGTCAATCTCAATCAGAGTAGAGCCCCATGCACCTCGTGGGGTGACAATGTTTCTTAGAACAGTGAGGAATAAGCCCAGGACTACGCGACAGGACTTGGTCAGTGACCTGAAAAGAACTGCGACTACCATTTCCAAGGTGAGTGTTGGTAATACACAAAGACGTCATAGTTTGAAATCATGCATAGCACGGAAGGTTCCCCTGCTTAAACCAGCACATGTCAAGGCCCGTCTTATGTTTACCAATGACCATTTGGATGATACAGAGGAGTCATGGGAGAAGGTTTTGTGATCAGATGAAACCAAAATTAAACTTTTTGATCATAATTCCACTGAGTTTGGAGTAAGACGAATAATGAGTTCCATCCCAAGAACACCATCCTTACTGTAAAGCAGGGGTGTCAAACTCCCTTTGGTCTGCGGGCCGAATACAGCTTAATTTGAGATCAAGCGGGCCGAACCAGTAAACTCATTGCAAAATTACATAGAACTAACAATAAGCCCACTTTTTTCCTTTGTATTAGTCACTAATACTAATAATTAGTGCAAAGAATGAGTAAATTATCAAAATGTTTATTGACAGAATTTTCCTTTTACATTATGAACAATATATTATGAACAAGAGAATAACATAAGAACATAAATAAAGTATGTGCAATTTTAACAACACTTTTACACAGTTAAACATATATTTAAGTGTGTTGTACATAAAACTGATCACAGAAATAGTAACAATGTTCCAAAAACATTTAGTAGCAGCCTTGTGGAACTTAAAAACACTGTTTTTCAACATCTGGAAAGCAATTTGAACAAATGAATAACTTTCACAGCAATTATTGGTCTTGCTTGGAATTTGCCCTTGAAACTTGACATCCTTTATCCTGCACAAGTGCATCAATATGAGGCATCATGTCCTGAGAAGCAGCCAATTTCAGAATCTCATTCAAATGCTTATGTGTGAGCTTTGAGCGCAGCTTTGTTTTATTAATGTTCATTAGTGAGAAAACTTGCTCACAAAGGTAGGTTGTCCCAAACATGGACAATCTTTTAGCAGCTAGTGCTGTCAATGCGGGATAGCCTGGTAGGAGGTACTTGTAAAATGTGTCCAAGCTTACAGAGGCAAATCTGTCCTTCAGTTCTACATCACACTGCAAATCAATGATTTCAAGTTGCATGGCAACGGGCAAATCAGAAGCTTTGACTGTGAATGGAGAGCGAAAAACTGCAAAATCTGTTTCGAGTTCGCTAAAAACCTGAAATCTTTTCTCAAACTCCATCAACAGCCCTGAAATCTTCTCTTTGTACCGTTTCACGTCAGAATTAACACTTACTGCGCACATATCTTTTAAACAGGGAAAATGAGCAGGGTCACCGCTTGCCACCTGCGTCTTCCACAAACCGAGCTTTAACTTGAATGCACGTATGCTGTCATAATATTGTGTTAGGATTTTTTTGCGTCCCTGCAACATTTTGTTAAGAATATTCAAGTGCTCAGTGATGTCAACCATAAACGCAAGGTCCTGCAGCCACAGATGGCACTGTAATTCCTTAACAGGTTTACCTTTTTTCTCCATGAATTGTCCGATTTCATCACGTAAATCAAAGAAGCGCTTTAGCACAGCACCTCTGCTTAACCATCGTACGTTCGTGTGATAAGGCACACAATGGATAATGTTACAGTCACTGAGAAAGCTGTCAAATTGACGATGATTGAGACCTCTGGCTCGGATGAAATTAACAGTTCGGACAACCACCTCCATGACGTGATCCATTCTTAGCGATTTGCTGCATAATGCCTCCTGATGCAAAATGTGATGAAATGTCCAAAAATTACCTCCCCCATTTGCGGCTTCTACTTTATCTCTGAACTTTGTCACAACCCCTGCCTTTTTACCGATCATTGACGGCGCACCATCAGTAGCCAGGCTTATGGCGCGTGACCAGTCCGCTCCGACTCTGTCCAGCGCTCCAACGACGGAGCTGAAAATGTCCTCAGCTGTTGTGGTGTCGATCATCGGCACCAGCTCGAGAAACTCCTCTGTGACATTCAAAGTCTTGTCAACTCCACGAATGAATATGGCCAGTTGAGCGACGTCCGTGATATCAGTACTCTCATCGATCGCAACAGAAAATGCCACAAATGACCCCACTTTGCATTTTAGTTGGTGGTCCAAATCTGCAGAGAGTTCCGAAATCCTGTCTGCCATGGTATTTCTTGTCAAGCTTATATTGGCGAAAGCATGTCGCTTCTCAGGACACACAATTTCAGCAGCCGTCAGCAAGCAGTTTTTGATGAACTCTCCATCACTGTACGGCTTTGATGCCATTGCTATTTGGCTCGCAATTAGGTAGCTGGCTTTCACCGCAGCATCACTGGCTTCTCGGCTCCGGGTGAAAACAGATTGCTGTTTCTTCAGACGCGCCATCATTTCATTTACCTTCTGTTTTCTCAATTCTCCATGCAAACTGTTGTATTTTTCACCATGCTGAGTTTCGTAATGGCGCCGAATATTGTATTCTTTAAGCACCGAAACTTGCTGCTGGCACACCAGGCACACGGGTTTCCCATTCACCTCCGTGAACATATAAGAACATGTCCATTTTTCTTGATAAGTCCGACACTCTGTGTCTACTTTTCTCCTTTTTGACAAAGACATTTTGCTGATGAGGGTGCGAGGCAAACGGAAAAGTAGATAATGCAATTGTCGCCAATAGACGCTGTACAGACGTTCAATTTTACCAGGTCAAGGTGGTCCTACTTCCGCCGCAGTGTTGCTTTCATGTTGTCTGCATGTACTAAAACACTGCGCCCCCTAGCGGATAATACAAGAACTACAAATTTTAAAGAAAATTCATATTTTTTTTTATACAATGCAGCTTTCTTCCCCGGGCCGTACCAAACCACCAGACGGGTCGGATCCGGCCCGCGGGCCGTATGTTTGACACCCCTGCTGTAAAGCATAGGGGTGATAGCGTCATGCTTTGGGGGTGTTTTCTGCACATGAGACAGGACGACTTCACTGTGTTAAGGAGAGGAAGACCGCGGCCATGTATTGGGAGATTTTGGAGAACAACCCTCAGTCAGAGCATTGAAAATGGGTCGTGACTGGGTCTTTCAACATGACAATGACTCGAAGCACACAGCCAGGAAAACCAAGGAGTGGCTCCGTAAGAAACATGTCAACGTTCTGGCGTGGCCGAGCCAGTCTCCAGACCTAAACCCAATAGAAAATCTTTGGAGGGAGCAGAAACTCTATGTTTCTCAGCGACAGCCCAGAAACCTGTCTGAGCTAGAGAAGATCTGTGTGGAGTGGGCCAAAATCCATCCTGCAGTGTGTGTCTGAACCTGGTGAACTACAGGAAATGTTTGACCTCGATAATTGTAAACAAAGGCTACTGTACCAAATATTAACATAGGTTTTCTCAAGTGTTCAAATAATTATTTATCATGTGTACACTTTGAATGCTTATTTTGAAGTTTAATGAACATAATTTTGTATTATTCTTTAAATTATGTACACTTTGAAGGTTTATTTTTGGCAGTGGGTGGAGGGCTTGTGGGGATTGGAATGGATTAAGCTATTTACATGTAAAATATGTTTCTACTTATGAAAGTTTCATGTTACAAAACGACTTCTGGAACGGATTAATTTCGTAAGTAGAGGTACCACTGTAGTTCATTCTGTGTTGTGACATCCCTGACTGTGTGGCTTAATACATTTAACGTTAACATGCATAAATTATTTAGATCATCGGAAGCGTGTTTTCTAAATAATACAGTGGTGCCTCTAAGATTACAATTTTAGCATCCTAGTGCTCTCATACTGGTCAGTGGAGACTTAAATCACGCCCCTCCTTTCTCTCATCAATGAACAACTTCACATGTAGACTGCGCAACAACACTGAATAGAACTCTGGAACTCCAGCTGGTCAAATGCCAACGTTTATTTTGAAATATTTTAATGAAAAGATTATTTGTTTTTACTTATCGGTATAGTGTTGGTTCTTTTTTGATCTTATTTACAGCACATTGTTACAGTTACAGTTGTTGTTTAAATATCTTATTTTAATGCAAACAATGATGCCATTCAGTTTCTGCTCAGAATTTGTGCTCACTATATGCATCTATGAAACATGGTTATGAAAACAATTTAAGAGTATGTAGAAATGTTTCTACTGATGTGATGATCAGAGTTTTCATTAGAGTTTTTGGTGAGCCTCCGAGAATTTCACATTAAGTCAAAAGCAATTTCATATGTCTGAGAATTACTTCCTTCGTGTTCAATTAAAAAATCTATCTCTTTTCCAATGTCAGCTGAGGCCTGAAACTTTATTGAGATGCCCAGATAGCAGTGATTCATCAACTTGAAATTTTATTTGTTCTTTTTTTGACAATTTTAATAAATGTTTCAAACATACCTCTGTTTCCAGACAACTTTGCAGCACTGAGCCAGTCCCTTCCACATATCGCCCATAGCTTTCAATGAAAACACACACACAAAAAAAGGTTACATTTGGCTGAAAGATATCTACATCAACAAAGAAAAAGTTTAATGAGTAATGTCCTTGGATCTAATTGTTAAAATCACAGCTAAAATTATAATATTTTGGGGGTTAATTGGCAAACCTAAAATTGGGCTTCATTCACAGATGCACTACATTGCACTTAACTCGTGGGTATGCTTGTTTGACACAAATTTGTGATTCATCCATGTTTGTACTTTTTTGTTTTGTATTCTGTCAACAAATTTGGAACCTCACCAGACAATGCATATGCACAGATGAAGAATCAGCTTTTGAGAAAAAGTCAAGCAAACCGTACTTAAGATGCACATGGCATTGGTACAACAGTCATTCAAAAAAACCTTTAGTGGCAACTTAAAACGTGAATTTGTTAATGAACTGCCTAATGTCCTAAATAACTGCGATAAGGACATCCCTCATCTATTCAAGTTCTTGTATGTGCTGTGTATATATATATATATATGTACATGCATGGACAAAATTGTTGGGACCCATCTGTTAATGAAAGAAATCATAACCAATAAAAAGAATATGACAAAAGTAGTAATAAATGGAAATTTACTGAAAATTAACTAATGGAAATCAGATATTGCTTTTTAATTGTGGCTCAACAGAATTACTGTTGAAAAAGTCATGAAACAGCATTTTTTTTCTAAAGCCTGTTTAATAAGTTATTTTTTTTTTCTGAATTCTGCTCAACCACAATTCCGAAGTAATATCTCATTTTCATTGTTAAATTTTCGTGACATTTTTATTCGTCAGCTGTCTGATTCAAGTTAATTCTATGACTACTTTGGGGTTTTCTTTCATTCACGGAAGAGTACCAGCAATTTTGTCGACCTGTGTATGTGCGTATACATTGCTGTCTGTATGTTGGAAGTTGTCACCAAATGAGCTGATTGGGCAAGTTCATTCTTTGATTACACAACGGAAAATCCATCGAACCGCTGGCATTATTTGAAGTCTTCAAAGTTTTTGTTTTGATCAACTACACAAACACTACTAATCTCAAACAACATTTCCCGAAATGTATTGACAGTTAAACAAGTGTTAAAAAGATCAGAGGCATACACATCGCTACTAGCTTTCTTGTGACCTAACAAGATATAACTGACATCTTTGTCACTTCCAACACCAATTTAATATTTTTTTAACTAAAATTGCCACATTTGCTGTGCTGCATACATTCTTAAAAAATTTTAAAACCCGCAGTGTATGAGGATTCGCGGTTCTTATTAAAAAAAAAAAAACTTTTGTGCACGTTTTGTGTCCCACATTCTCTAATTAGGACCAGGCAATTGCAAGGGACCAATTGCTAACATCAAACAATTATGTAAATTTGGCAACCTGAACGCATTCTGTACCGTGCAGGACCCATAGCATGGAGGAGATTGATTGACAATGGTCTAAGGTCACCTACAGAGAAGAAAATGAGTATTTGAACACCCTGGTATATTGCAAGTTCTCCCACTTAGAAATCATGGAGGGGTCTGAAATTTTCATGTCCATTGTGAGAGAGATAATCTAAAAAGAAAAATCCAGAAATCACAATGTATGATTTTTTAACAATCCATTTGTGTGAAACAGCCGCAAATAATTATTTGAACACCTGAGAGAACTAATGTTAATATTTGGTACAATAGCCTATGTTTGCAATTACAGAGATCAAACTTTTCCTGTAGTTGTTCACCATATTTGCACACAATGCAGGAGGGATTTTGGCCCACTCCTCCACCCAGATCTTCTCTAGATCCGACAGGTTTCTGGGCTGATGCTGAGAAACACCAAGTTTCATCTCCCTCCAAACATTTTCTACTTGGTTTGGGTCTGGAGACTGGCTAGGCCACGCCAGAACCTTGATATGCTTCTTACAGAGCCATTCCTTGGTTTTCCTGGCTGTGTACTTCGAGTCATTGTCATGTTGAAAGACCCAGCCACGAACCATCTTCAATGCTCTGACTGAGGGAAAGAGGTTGTTCCCCAAAATCTCACAATACATGGCCGCAGTCATCCTCTCCTTAGTACAGTGCAGTCGTCCTGTCCCATGTGCAGAAGAACACCCCCAAAGCATGATGCTACCACCCTCATGCTTCACACTCGGGATGGTGTTCTTGGGATGGAACTCATCATTCGTCTTCCTTCAAACACGGTAAGTGGAATTATGACCAAAAAGTTCATTTTGATTTCATCTAACCACAAAACTTTCTCCCATGACTCCTCTGTATCATACAAATGGTCATTGGCAAACTTAAGACAGGCCTTGACATGCGCTGGTTTAAGCAGAGAAACCTTTCGTGCCATGCATGATTTCAAACCATGATGTCTTAATGTATTACCACAGTCCCCAGAAAACGGTGGTCCAAACTCGTTTCAGGTCATTGACCAAGTCTTGTCGTGTAGTCCTGGCCTGATTCCTCACCTTTCTAGGATTATTGAGACCCCACGAGGTGATACCTTGCATGGTGCTCCACTCCGATTGATTTTGACCGTCATGTTTAGCTTCTTCCATTTTCTAATGATTGTTCAAACAGTGGACCTTTTTTCACAAAGCTGTTTGGCAATTTCTCTGTAGCCCTTTCCAGTCGTGTGGAGTTGTACAATTTTGTCTCCGGTGTCTTTGGACAGCTCTTTGGTCTTGGCCATGTTACAAGTTTGAATCGTACTGATTGTAAGGGTTGGACAGGTGTCTTTTTGCAGCTAACGACCTCACGCAGGTGCATCTGATTCAGGATAATACATGGAGTGGAGGTGGACTTTTAAAGGGGGATGAACAAGTCTTTGAGGGTCAGAATTGTAGCTGATAGACAAGTGTTAAAATACTTATTTGCAGCTGTATCACACAAATAAATCATTAAAAAAAATCATACCTTGTTATTTCTGGATTTTTCTCTATCACAGTGGACATGCACCTACGATGAAATTTTCAGACCCCTCTGTGATTTCTAAGTGGAAGAACTGCAAAATAGCAGCATGTTCAAATACTGATTTTCTTCACTGTCGCCTAATGAGACCCAGAACACGTGGGTTTTCCCTTAGTGAAGCACCTGACTGCTGAACAAACACTGTTGTGCTCAAGACCTGTTGCGACTGATTGATTGCTTAATGTTTTACTTACACATTCTTGCTCCTACATGCACACACAGTCACACAAACAAGTCTGCTCCCTCCCCTATTAGATTGTAAGTGTTGGTAGGGACCTCCTAAAATCTAATAAAAAGAGACGGTTTGCGGAAGACTGCTTGAGAGCGTGGTCGAAAATTGTACATTGCAGTTCTTCTTTGTTCTGAAGCTTTGAGCAACAGAATTTTGTGTTTTTCTCTCCTCATTGTTTGCTGTTTAACGAATGTCACAATTGGATTAACCTGACAGCATTGTTTTAGACATTCCTTGGATGGCAGCGTGTTTCTCCAAAACTTGTATGTACTTTTAAGGATTAATGGTGCATTCAAAGATGTGCAAGTTACCGCTGCCACTAGCACTAACAGAGCCCCATACCATCACAGATCATTGATTTTGAAATTTGCATCCATAACAGTCCGGATGGCTCTTTTCCTCTCTGGTGCAGAGGACACAACATGTACAATTTCCAAAAACAATTTGAAATGTGGACGCGACGGACCACAAAACACTTTTCCACTTTTCATCAGTCCATCTTAGATAAGCTCGGGCCCAAAAGAACCTGGCGTTGTTTCTGCGTGCTGTTGGTAAATGGCTTTTGCTTTGCACAGTGGGTTTATAGTTGCACTTACAGATGTAGCGCCGAACTGTTTATGATATTGGTTTTCTGAAATGTTCCCGAGCCAATGTGGTGATATCCTGTACACATTGATGGCTGTTTATGATGCAGTGGCGCCTGACCAATCAAAGGTCAAGGGCATTCAATGTCGTTTTTTGGCCTTGCTGCCCACATGCAATGATTTCTCCTGATTATCTGAACCTTTTGATAATAATATGGATCATAAATGGTGAAATCCTTAAACTCCTTAAAAATCTACTTCGAGTAATACTGTCCTTCAACTGTTCTAATATTTTCTCGTGTGCTTCTTCACAAAGAGGTTAACCTCGGGCCATCTTTGCTTGTGAATGACTGAGTAATTTGGGGAAGCTCCTTTAATACACATTAAAAACAGTTAGCCTGACTAGGAACAGAAGTGTGACATGCTTTGGTATGAAAGGCACATTATAAAGCGTAAAATATGACAACGGAGACCCGAGGCTGTTGAACATCAAGCAGGAATGGGAGAGAATTCCACCTACAAAATTCAACAATTAATGTCTTCAGTTCCTAAACGTTTAGAATTTTATAACAAAAGGTAATGTTGGTAAGCATGACCCTGTCCCATTTTTGGGAGAATGTGTCGCAGCTACGAAATTCTAAAATAATGATTATTTGTTAAAAAAGAGGTGTGTTAATAAGTTTATCGGTTTAAACATTAAATATGATCTTTGTAGTGTATTCAGTTGAATACTGGTTGAACAGCCATCCATCCCTTTTCTTAACCCCATATCCTCACAAGGGTCGCGGGGAGTGCTGGAGCCTATCTCAGCTGTCAATGGGCAGGAGGCAGGGTACACCCTGAACTGGTTGCCAGCCAATTGTAGGCCACATAGAGACAGACAGCCGCACTCACAATTACACCTATGGGCAATTTAGAGTGTCCAATTAATGTTGCATGTTTTTGGAATGTGTGAGGAAATTGGAGTGCCCGGAGAAAACCCATGCAGGCATGGGGAGAACATGCAAACTCCACACAGCTGGGTCCGGGATTGAACCCAGAATCTCAGAATCGTGAGGCCACTGTATTGTTTAATACAACATCCCAAATTCACTAAAAATTGTTTTTGTAACATTAACTTAGTTTTGTGTGAAATATGAGCAGTTTACTTTTAGCAAAGCATATTTATTTGTACAGCACATTTCATACACAATGTAACTCAATGCGCTTTACATGATAAAAAGCATTCAAATATCGAAATAAAAACATTTTAAAAAGTACAATTAAAAGTGCAAGAAATATCACTGAAAAGTGCAAGTACTCTAAAACGCATGAGAAAAAAAAAGTTTAAGCTGGATTTGAAAACACATTTGGGGCTGACGTCGGCTCTGTTGGCAGCCTATTCCTTTTTTTTCTTTGTTTGTTTGTTTTTTTGCAGCAGTATAATAGCTAAATGCTGCACTCTCCAATCCATTATTAGACCTGAGTCAGTCATCTCAGTGCCCTACTGGGTTTGTATTCCATTAGTATTCAGAACCGTTTAGTGATTTTTAGACCAGTCCAAGAATTTTAAAATTTATTCTAAAGCTGACTGGAAGCCAGTATACATTCTTGAGAATTGGACTTATATGCGCTGTTTTGTTCTGGTCCCAACCCAAGCCACAGCATTCTAAATGAGCTGCAGCTGTTGAATGCTTTTTTGGGGGAGTCCAGTCAGAAGACTATTACAATAGTTAAGTCTACTTGAGATAAAAGCATGGATGAGCTTCTTCTGGTCTGCTTGACACATGCAAGCCTCAAATCGAGGTATGTTCTTTAGATGGTGAAAGGCAGTTTTAGTAATTGGCTTTGATGACTGTTGAAGGTCCGTTCGGAATCTACCAGAACACCAAGTTTTCTGACTTAGTTTTTGCTTTTTAAAGATAGAGAGTCCAGGTATTTACGAACAGCAATTCTTTTTTTTCTTTATTTACCAAAAAAAAAAAAACATCTCAGTTTTGTTGTGGTTGAGTTGAAGGAAATTTTGCCTCGTCCAGTTATTTTTCTGCTTTAGACAGTGACATCACAATTGAACTATAGTCATCTGGAAACACTGCTACATACACTGTGCGTCATCTGCATAGCTATGATTGTCAAAACAAAAGTTCTGGAAAATTTGACCCAAGAGTAGCATACACAGGCTGAACAGGAGGGGTCCAAGAATTGACCCTTGAGGGACACCATGGGTCATTGCCATTTCTAGAGATTGAGGACTTCCAATGGTTACAAAGTAACTCCTTTACTTCAGATAGGAGCTGAACCATTTAAGGACCGTTCCATTTACTCCTACCCACATTTCAAACCTGTTTTGCAGTAAATTGTGATCTACGGTATCAAAAGCCGCACTGAGATCCAACAAGACCAAAATTGACACCTTTCCTGAGTCAGTATTCATATCATTTAGCACTTTGATGAGAGCAGATTCTGCACTGACACATACAAACCTGATTGAAATTTGTGGAAAAAGTCCATTAAAAAAATTGCTGAGATGATTAAAATAACTTTTTCAACAATCTTGGCTATGAAAGGGAGATTACAGATGGGTCGCTAGCAAATTTTTTACAGACCAGAATTAATTGTGTCACCTCTATTAGTAGTCACATTATCAAAAAACACCATTGAAAATATCCGACTAAACTGAATCCTTACTCATTCCAAAACACCTCCAAGTTTCATTTATGATGCTTTTGGATGATTGCTGTTCCCATCATGTTCTGATCATTAAAAAGACTGTTGTAATGAATGGGAACTAACAATTGAAGATTTGAATTTTTACTTTCGTTCAAATGGTGTGAACGAATAGATTATATCTGGAGTCAATTTGCGAGTAAAAAAAAAAAAAAAAACGAACGCTGAATGTAAATTATTCGATGTAATTTTTTTATTCTGACACAGGCTGCAACGCTTATTTACTTACAGCGCCATTTTGGCTTACTGTACATATCTTCTGCACATGTATGCATTTTGGCTTCAGCAAGAATGTTTTTTTTTTAAAAAAAAAAAAAAAAAAAGGCAACAATGGCTCACTAATGATTGTGAGAGTGGAAATGGACCCATGGCTGGCGAGGAGGGCCACGCCAAGGCAGCAGATTTCAGAAAGAGATTGTTGACCCAACACCTAATTAGGTAGCCTTTCTTTTTACTTGAAAAGCAATAATTTGATCTGGTCAGTGAGAATTAATGCAACACACAACGAGCACAAATCAGAATCGGTCAGGAAAATCAGAACCAGCTTCATTGGCCACATATGCAAACAACACACGAGGAATTTGTAGTTGTAGCTGTGGTAGTAGTAGTTGGACACGTCCTAGAACAACATACATGTTGAGTACGACAGCAGGGAGACAATTTACAAATAATTTTTATTTTTTTTATCTCACAGTTATGCAAAGGATGAAGACTTCTAACATGAAGAGCAGTTAGAATGCCCATTTGAACAAGAGTCCAGTGCAATTACCATTGTCCAAAAGGTGTCAAGACTTTAAGAAGTGCATGCAGTTTCAAGTTATTAGTCATGCAGAGTCAAGGGTCCATGTTTATTGTGCAAATGTAGCAGTGAATTGTGCGAGTGGAGCAGATGCTACTCAGGTACGAGGGGCTAGTTTTGGTCAACAACAATAATCTATAATATATAATACTAATTGGCCCATCAGAATTTGACAACAACTAGACGTAGACAAATTTTAAGCATGTTGCAGTTGGATTGTAAATTAACTGTTCAAGAATCTAATTGCAAGAGGGAAGAAGCAGTTGGAATGCCTGCTAGTTTTTGTTTGCATTATTTGAAAGAGATCACCAGAGGGAAGGAGCTGGAAGTGTTGGTGGCCAGGATATGCAGTCTAATGGGATCCTGCCTGCTCTTGTCCTATTTTGGGTGGCATGCAAGTCTTCAAGGTTGTGTAGAGTGGTGGCGACAATCTGTTCAGCAGTTTTGATTGTCCATTGCTGTCAGAGTTTGTCCTTTTTTGCCCCCAAACCAGATTGTGATGGAGGCATACAGTACTGATTTGATGATTGTTATGTAGACGAAGTCAGCAACTCTCATGGCAGGCCAAGCTTCCTCAGAAGCTGCAGGAACTATATTATTTGCTGGACTTTTTTGAGGATTGAGTTTATGTTTGTCTCCCACTTCAGGTCCTGTGATATTGTATCTCCCTTAAACTTAAAGCTGTCAACACACAAGACAGTTGGACAATGTGAGGGGCAGCTGTGATGAAGGATTTCTCCTGAAGTCCACAATCATTGCTACAGTCTAGTGCATTCAGTTCCAGTTTATGTCAGTCACACCAAAGCTCCAGCCTCGCCACTTCATGTCGATACGCAGACTCATCACCATCTTTGAGGAGTCTGATGACTTTGGTGACATCTACGAACTTCAGGAATTTGACAGCCAAGTGCAGTAAGGTGCTCTCATTTGTGTATAGTGAGAAAAGCAGCAAGGAGAGGACATAAACTTGGGGTTCACGAGTGCTGGTGTGTGTGGATTAAGTGATATCCCTCAGCCTCACCTGCTGTGTCCTTCTTGTCAAGTAGTAGTAGATCCACTGGCAGAAGGTAGGTGAGATGCTGAGCTAGAGACGCTTAGAGGAGAGGAGTTTGGGATGATGGCGTTGAACGCAGAGCTGAATTCCACTAACTGGATCTTCACATAGGCTGGTGTTCAAGGATGAAGTGCAGACCCATGCTGACTTGAATATCCACAAACCTGTTTGCTCGGTTATTTGTTAAAATCTCCTACAATAATGAGGGTCGGTCTGTGTGGTTTTTCCTCAATCTCATTTACTTGTTTGCCGAGCGTTAACAGTGGTTAGGGTTAGGGGTTAGGGTTAGATATGATGATAGCATGGGGTGGAATGTAGACACTGAAAGAGGTAACCACGTGCAAGTAAAATGGCTCATAGTTCAAGAACAAAGACTCAAAAAGCGGGCTGCAGTGACTGCTGAGTTGTGCGAAATCCGTGCACAATTTTTCAGTAATGTATAGGCATATCCCATAGCCTTTTGTTTTCCCCGACAGTTCCGTGGTGTAATCCGCCTGGTGAACATGGAAGCCAAGTAGGGGATCAGGAGATGAAGTTCATCTATTTTGTTGGGAAGAGAGCATAGATTCACGAGGTGACTCTACAGGAGTGCCAATCTGTGTCCTCTCCTGCAAAGTCTAACTCCCGGTTTGCGTCTCGCAGCGGTATCGTTGTCTCTATGCTGCGTTGACAGCAGTCGCTGAACTGATGAGTAACTTGGGGAAAAAAACTTGGAAATTTCCAAGAGTTGTTGAAAAAAAATTCTGAGAAAGACTCTCTGATGGTCAGCAAGTCTTCCACTGTGTACCTGAGTCCAGAGATGACCGAAAAACACAAAAACATAGACAATACCAGGGAACACTATACCAAGATGACCACCCAGAAAGGCTCCAACTTGATGGGATGATTCTACCTGTGGTCAAGCAACATCGAGGGGATCAACATGAGAATTTCCAACTGAAATGGAAAACCTTTTGGGTTGGAGACGCTGTTAAAACGCCATGAGTCATCAGTCAATGACTGTCTGCGTAGAATAAAAAAATTCTAATTAATTTGCTGGATTTTCAAATGTGATTTGTTATTCACTTGTTTACATCCTCAAGAATAGCAAAGTGGGGATACACAAGAGACCCTGAGTCCCAGCAATTGTTTATAACAACCAGACTAATAGAGCCATGACTAAATTTGTTTGGGTTATTAGAATTCCACTTGTAGGGTATTCGTGTCAGTAGTGTAGATGACTGGTATTCAAACCTTGAAAATGGGCTCCCCATGCCCAGTTACATATCTTTGCTGATAATCAATAGAGATGTCTGTGTATGTGGACATCAAGTTGGCCTGAAATTACTTATAGAGTCTTTCTTTTTCAGAAAGAATTAGAGGTGAACCACATTTGTGTGATTTTCTACCAAATTGGTGTGTCTAGTCCTTTGCAGTCCTGTAGAAAGAAGGCAAAACAAACAAAACAGCAATGCACTTACCCTTTGGTGAAGCAGATCGACCGTCGGCAGGTGGGTTTGACAATATCCAGGATTAGAGCATAACGCAGAAGTATTCTTGAAGGAAGAAGATACTGATCAATGTCAACACTCTCCTCTGGTTCAAGGAAGTCTTGGATCTGGCTGACTGACAAATCACTATTCTGATTCATCTTTCTTAGAGCATCATTTGTTGTCTCAAGTTTATGACCATTCAGTTCTTCACTTTTTGTCATGGAACTAAGTGGCTGTAGTGCAACGGAAAGTGTAGGCTCCTTCGAGGACTCACTCTCAGGAGGGAACAGCGACATTTGGGAATCCTAAACAAAGTAATACAAACTCACATCAGACATTGTGATCACATGGCACAAGTTATATAATATATAATATTATACATAATATCACAGTGGCTCAGCTGGCAAGCATTAGCCTCACAGTTCTGAGGTCCCAGGTTCAATCCCGGACCCGACACTGTGGTGTTTGCATGTTTTCCCTGTACCTGCATAGGTTTTCTACGGGCACTCCGGTTTCCTCGCACATTCCAAAAACATGCAACATTAACTGGACACTTTAAATTGCCCCTTGGTGTGATTGAGAGTGTGGCTGTTTGTCTCAATGTGCCCTGCAATTTGCTGGCAACCAGTTCAGGGTGTACCCCGCCTCCTGCCCGTTGACAGCTGGGATAGGCTACAGCACTCTCCGCGACCCTCGTGAGGATAAGCGGCTAAGAAAATGGATGGATGTATATAAAACATATAATATTTGGAGGTCACGGAAAAGGCCCTTTCCACAAAGTGTGTATTGAGACTTGCTTTATTTACGTGTGAAGCTAGAAATCATCCCGTACGAAGCCTTTCTGCCCAGTTGAAACAAGAGATTTGACAGTTATATAAAGCCTTTAATGCAGACTTTATACAAAACTATACACACGCACACACATTTGCGGTCAGCTGAGATTTCAGATCATTTATAGTTTGCATAGGCTACTCGTGTGTTATGAATACACGGCTGGAGGATGACATTCTGCATCCCAGCGAACTTAGCCCATGTTCCCAAGGGAAGGCAAATCAAAACCTCACAGACATTGGGATCTGGCATGCCGACGCTAATTGAATCAATGTCCGTAGCTGCCCAGAGGACAGACATTTGTTTCAGTACTCCGATGCGAAGTGGATTACCAGCCAGACCATCACAGGAAAGACTAGATAGACATGGGTTGTGCTAAATTAATTTGCAGCCACCCCCAGACACACCCTCAGCTAAGGTGTCTCCTGATCATTCAAAGGAATGCTATTTGGGCAGCTTGGTCGAGACAATGAATGGATTGAGAGTGACTTCAGGCGATGGAACGTCACTCCAGATGTCCCCCCTCTTCCACAATACCGAATGGACTTGACGGGGATTCAATATTAATAACACTAAAATGAACACCACGACCCACCTACCACCAGTAGGATGTGATTGAGAGTTGAAAAAGAAATCCTGGAAGGAACCAGATGAAGTAGTTATGAGCATCCCAGACAGAGAGAGTTCTGATTGGTGCAGATTGTAAGGGAAATGTTGGTGAAGGAAACAGGGGGAACGAAGAAGTGATGGATAAGTATGGCATCTTGGAAAGGAACTTTGAGGGACAGATTGTGGTGCACTTTGCAAAAAGGATGCAAATGGCAGTAGTGAACACTGTTTTCCAGAAGAGGCAGGAACATAGAGTGACCGACAAGAGCAGAGGTAGATGCACGCTGGTGGATTAAATTTTGTGCAGATGATGTAATCTGACGGAGGTTATTGACTGAAAAGTTGTGGAAGGGGAGAGTGTAGCTTGACAGCATAGGATGGTGGTGTGTAGGATGACTCTGGTGGTGGATAGGAAGATTAAAAAGAAAAAGGTAGCGCAGAGAACCATGGTGTGGAAGTTGGTAAAGGAAGAATGTTGTGCAGCCTTCCAGAAAGAGGTGACACAAGATCTGGATGGACTGGAGGAGCTTCCGGAAGACTGCACGATGACAGCCAAGGTGATCAGAGAGACCGGCAGTAAAGTACTTGGTGTGACTTCTGGTAGGAAAGAGGAGGAGGCTTGGTGGTGGAACCCCAAAAGGAAAGAGATTAGCAAAGAACACTGAGAGGACTGAGGAGAGGCAAAAGGAATACATTGAGATGCGACGTAGGGCAAAGGGAGAGCCGGCGAAGGCTAAACAAGAGACATATGACGATGTACAACAGGTTGAACTTGAAAGAAGGACAAAAGGATCTCTACAGGTTAGCCGGAGGGATAGAGATGGGAAGAATGTGCAGCAGGTAAAGGGGATTAAGGATAGAGATGGAAATGTGTTGACTGGTCCCAGTAGTTTGCTGAATACATGGAAAGAATACTTTGAGAAGTAGATGAACGAAGAAAATGAGAGAGAAGGAAGAGTAGAAGAGGCAAGTGTGAAGGACCAAGAAGTGGCAATGATGAGCAAGGGGGAAGTTCGAAAGGCACTACAAAAGATAAAAAATTGAAAGGCAGTTGGTCCCAATGACATACCGGTGGAACACAAACCCGCCTGAGTGGTCACAACGTGCTTCTTTTCCAAAATGAATCCCTCGAGAGGATTTCCATGGCAGGAGTTACAAAAAGCCATATACATCAAAATCATGTTGTGTGGTGAAAAAACAGATGGGTCCATTCTGGCTACCTTTTTTTTTTATATTAAAAACATACTAAAAATCATGCTTTTGGTGTCAGTTGGACTTTAAGTAAGAGGAATTCTTATGTGTTAAAGACTTATTTCAGCTACTTATAGACAGTTAATATGCATCCTCAATACTGCTACATACTTACTGCTACATACCTTTGACTTTGAACAAATTGCTCTGGTTGAAATCTGAGCCATCAAGAAGTAACGCAGTCTTGAGTTTGGGATCCCAACCTAGATTTCAGAAAACAGGAGAAAAAAAAAAAATCAAAATAATATGACACTTCAAAGACAACCTACACTGAGGTTCTTACACTCATGGGAGAGACCATGATCTCCTGGAAAGTGTAGCCACACTTTATCAGCTGTTCAACTAAACATTGCCTGCAAGAACAGAAAATCTCATCAGAAAGTGCCAAACAACAACAACAACAACAAAAAACTTAACCCTTATTCAATAGAATACTAGCGGGAGAGAAGATGCCAGAAGAATGGGGGAAAAGTGTGCTAGTCCCCATTTTTAAGAACAAAGGCAATGTTTAGAACTGCGGAAACTACGGAGGAATAAAGATGATGAGCCACACAATGAAGTTATGGGAAAAAGTAGTGGAGGCTAGACTCAGTACGGAAGTAAGTATCTGCGAGCAACAGTATGGTTTCATGTCTAGACAGAGTACCACAGATGCATTATTTGCCTTGAGAATGATCGTGGAAAAGTAAAGAGAAGGTCAGAAGGAGCTGCATTGTATCTTTGTAGACCTAGAGAAAGCCCATGACAGAGTACCAAGTGAGGAACTGTGGTACTCCATGCGTAGGTCTGGTGTGGCGGAGAAATATGTTGGAATAGTACTGGACACCAACGTGAGGGATGCTGTCAAGCTGAAGGAGGAGTCTTATCGGACATTTCTGGCCTGTAGAACTCCCGAGGAAGGTGATAGGTATCGGCTGGCCAAGCGGAATGCAGCTTCGGTGGTCGCTGAGCCAAAAACCCGGGCGTGGGAGGAGTTTGGTGAGGCCATTGAGAACGACTTAAGAAGAATATAAGGTGGAGGTGGGAATGAATGAGGGCTCTGCGCTGAGCCCCTTCCTGTTTGCAGCAGCAATGGATAGGCTGATAGACGAGGTTAGACTGTAATCCCCTTGGACCATGGTGTTTGCAGATGATATTGTGATCTGCTGTGAAAGCAGGGAGCAGGCGGAGTAACAATTGGAAAGATGGAGGTATGCACTGGAAAGGAGAGGAATGAAGATGAGCCGAAGAAAAACAGAATATATGTGTGTAAATGAGAGGGGCGGAGAAGAAAGAGTGATGCTCCAGGGAGAAGAGATAGTGAGGGTGGATGACTTCAAATACTTGGGGTCAAGAATACAGAGCAATGGTGAGTGTGGTAAGAAAGTGAAGAAACGGGTCCAAGCGGGATGGAACATTTGGCGGAAGGTGTCTGGTGTTGTATGTGACAGAAGAGTATCCGCCAGAATGAAGGGCAAAGTTTATAAAACAGTGGTGAGGCCGGCCATGATGTACGGATTAGAAATGGTGCGCCTGAAGAAACAACAGGAAGCAGAACTTGAGGTAACAAAAATGAAGATGATGAGGTTCTCCCTTGGTGTGAACACCTTGGATAGGATTAGAAATGAGCTCATTAGAGGGACAGCCAAAGTTTGGGATGTTTTGGAAACAAGGTGAGAGAGCAGACTTCAGTGGTTTGGACATGTTCAGAGGCAAGAGAGTGAGTATGTTGGAAGAAAGGTGCTGGGGATGGAGCTGCCAGGCAAAAGAGCGAGAGGAAGACCAAAGAAAAGGTTGATGGATGTTGTGAGGGAGGACATGAGGACAGTGGGTGTTTGAGAAGAGGATGCACAAGATAGGTTAAGATGGAAAAAGATGACACGCTGTGGCGACCCCTAACAGGACAAGCCGAAAAAATGGAAGAAGAATCTCTTTTCAAGCCTTTTCTTTATCAGCTTCAATTTTTCATTTTCTAAATTCTATTTTATTTTTCATCTCTGTTTCATTCTGAATTCGTAATTCCAGTTTCTTTAATTGAAAAATTCCTCTTTTACTATGGCCAAAACATCAGGATCAAAAACTTCATCAATGAAACGATTCAGAACAATTTTCAAAAATTTGAATTTACTCCTAGCAGGTTTAGCATAAAATTTGAATTGACTAGCAAATTGCAAACGATCAGATTTGTGCAAGGCACTGACTGCCAGGGGGACGGGATTCAAGATAATCCTCAAATTTAAATACCCTCTTGCTGGCTTCACAGTTAAATTGGAAATGTGCAGAAAATTAACACATATTAAAAAATTGTCTTAAATGTCGCATGAATTTGATCCAGGACGAGACCCCAATTTTGTTACGTGTAAATTTAGAATAATGAAATCTCCTTGGTCAACTAAATCAAATATAACAAAGCAGTTGGATTCCGTTTAAAACAACTTAATCCAACACAATACACTACAATATCAAACAAACACTAAATGGAGGTACAATGGCAATTTCGTTTCGTGTAGCACAAGATCACGAACTAAACGACGGAGATTGAAAGATTGACGTCGCTATTAGCTGATGGAGGGACGTGATGCCGGGAAGATGCTACGTGATAGCCAACAGTGGGAGCTGCTCTATTGCGCCACACAACCCAACAGACAAGATGTGCCTCATGGCTCAAGATTGACATCCCTCCTTCGCAATGTGGTGCCAGGAAGACGCTCAAGTGGTAGCCAATGGGAGAGCAGGTCTCAAACCAAGACACAGTACAGAATGTTGATGTTCGCTGGAAGCCAGCGCCATTTTTTTCTTTTCGTATCATGAATTTCTTTTGTAACTAGAGAGAAAAATTTCCCGGGGAGGCTTTTCGTAACCTGAATCTTTTGTTACTAGAGACTTTCATAAGTAGAGGTACTACTGAACTTCTTGCGGCTTCTGAGGAAGCACAGCCTGTCACAAGAGCTGGTGAGACAGTTCTCCACAACGGTCATCCAGCCAGTACTGTGTACCTGCATCACAGTCTGGTTGGGGGTGCCACAAAAAAGGACAAACTCCGACGGCAATGGACAATAAAGACCCCTGAACGGATTGTAGGCACCACCCCACTGACTGTTAAAGACTTGCACTCCACTTGAACCAGAGCAGGCAGGATCCTTTCGAACCCTCCACATCCTGGCCACCATCTATTCCATCTCTTTCCGTTGAGTAGGCGCGACCGAACAATGCAAATCAAAAGTAGCAGGCATTCAAACAATTTTTCCCTCTTGCAATTAAGTCAATAAATTCTTGATGAGCGAATCTACTATTTTCTGGCTTGCGTCATCGTTTGGACACATGCTCACATCCTGCTCGTCCAATCAGTATTAGCACGATTCGTCACTTCAAACTGCTCCGTTTGTACAATTGCCATTGGACTGGACTGTAACGATGAACTGCAAATGGGTAACGACGTTTTTTTTTAATGATTTATTTGTGAAACAGTTGCAAATGAGTATTTGAACACCTCAGAAAACCAATATTAATATTTGGTACAGTAGCCTTTGTTTGCAATTTCAGAGGTCAAACGTTTCCTGTAGTTGATCACCAGCTTTGCGCACACTGCAGGAGGGATTTTGGGCCACTCCTCCAAACAGATCTTCTCGAGATCAGACAGGTTTCTGGGCTGCCAATGAGAGAAACAGAGTTTCAGCTCCCTCCAAAGACTTTCTATTGGGTTTAGGTCTGGAGACTGGCTAAGGCACGCCAGAATATGTTTCTTACGGAGCCACTCCTTGGTTTTCCTGGCTGTGTGCTTTGGGTCATTGTCATGTCGAAACACCCAGCCACAACCCATCTTCAATCCTCCAACTGATGGAAAGAGGTTGTTACCCAAAATCTCGCAATACATGGCCACGGTCATCCTCTCCTTAATACAGTGCAGTCGTCCTGTTCAATGTGTAGAAATACACCCCCAAAGATTGATACTATCACTCCAATGCTTCACAGTAGGGATGGTGTTCTTGGGATGGAACTCATCATTTGTCTTCCTCCAAAAACAGTTTGTGGAATTACCAAAAAGTTCCATTCTGGTCTCATCTGACCACAAAACGTTCTCCCATGACTTCTCTGTATCATCCAAATGGTCACTTAAGACGGGCCTTGACATGTACTGGTTTAAGCAGGGGAACCATCTGTGCCATGCATGATTTCAAGCCATGACGTCTTAGTGTATTACACACAGTCACCTTGGCAATGGTGGTCCCAGCTCTTTTCAGGTCATTGACCAAGTCCTGTCGTGTAGTCCTGGGCTGATTCCTCACCTTTCTAAGAATCACTGAGACCAAACCCCACAAGGTGATATCTTGTATGGGGCTCCACTACGATTTATATTGACTGTCATGTTTAGCTTCTTCTATTTTCTAATGATTGCAATTTTTTCTCTGGTGTCTTTGGACAACTCTTTGGTCTTAGCCATGTTACAAGTTTGAGTCTTACTGATTGTATGGGGTGGACTGGTGTCTTTATGCAGCTAACGACCTCACACAGGTGCATCTGATTCAGGATAATACATGGAGTGGAGGTGGACTTTTAAAGATGGACTAACAGGTCGTTGAGGGTCAGAATTCCAGCTGATAGTGTTCAAATATTTATTTGCAGCTGTATCACACAAATAAATCGTTTTTAAAAAAATCATACATTGTCATTTCTGGATTTTTCTTTTTAGATTATCTGTCTCACAGTGGACATGCACTTACCATGAAAATTTCAGACCCCTCCGTGATTTCCAAGTGGAAAAACTTGGAATATAGCAGGGTGTTCAAATACCTATTTTCTTCACTGTATGTTGTTATATAGTTGGCCATTAAAGCTGATTCTGAGCTGACAGTCGACTGCGGAATATTTAGGATCCAGGAAATTTCATGACTGTATTTGCTGCCCAAGTGGCATCGAAGCAGAGTTACACATTGAAATTCTTTGAGCTCCTGAGAATAATTCATTCATTCAGAACTTTTTGTTTACACAATCTACATGTCGAAGTGCTTAATTCTATACACCTGTGGCCATGGAAGTGACTGGAACACCTGATTCCAATTATTTGGATTGGCAAATACCTTTGGCAGGATAGTGTAGCTTTTAACATAAGTATTCATTAACCTGCCTTGAGTCACAAATTTGAAGTGCCAGTGACACCAAAATATACATTTTAAAATAGGTATTGTGATTAAAACTACATATAATATCAGTGATTTCCAACCTTTATAGAGCCAAGGCACATACTTTACAATTGAAAAATCCCACGGTACACCAACAAAAGTAAATGTCACTAAAAATGGATAGATTAATTACCGTATGTACTGTACTTCCTGCCATCGAATAGAAGATATTTTTTGTTCTGTCTGTCATTATGCCTCAACGACATAAATAGATGAATAAAGACATTCTTTCTTGGACAATGTTTTTTTTTTTTAACAATTACAGAAAATTGGATAACTTCCCACAGTACACCTGAAGAGCGCTCACGGCACACTAATGTACCCCGCCCGGCACACTGTTTGGGAATCACTGCCATAGAAAACATGCTGGGCCATAAACTATGGCAGATGAACAGGAGCGATTTTTGGGTTTTTCTGACGCCCCTTCTGAGACTGAAGCTCTTTTTGAGCAAGAGAACATCTCAAAGCGAGTATAGCAATCAGGGCCATTTTGACATATCGTTTCAAGCCATAGTTTGACGATATGTGGATCACTTCTAACGAACAACAGACTACCTGACAAACAGATGAGGATGACGAGGAACCCAATGAAATGTACAAAATATCTGGCCCATAATTCTTGGATTTCCTAATCCTTTTACAAGTCTTGTGTATGTAGCGTACTCAAGAGAACCAATGCCAGGTGCGACCGCCCGCCTTCCCCGCTCGACCCACCTCCGCATCGGGGAAAACGGCAGCCCAGCCAGCTCCATACACAACTACCTGTCATTTGGAACCCACAAAGCTCGTCTTTTCCACCTGTGCAATCTATTTTTCACAAAGAATTGGGTCTTTTGGAAATGTGTGAAGACTGAATCCATCCTTCCAGATGTTTGGGCAAAATCCAGCAACTTTTGCCTAACACAAAAAAAAAAAAACAAAAAAAAAAAAACGGGTAATTTCTCGCGGTACAAGAGGCAAAGACACTCGACTGTGCTGCTGTAGGTGTCTGCAAAATAGGCAACTTCCAGCTTCACCCTCGTGAGATTTTTCATGGAGGGAGGTGGAGGAAAAAAAAAAGATATATGATATATGGCAACATTCTGACATGCCGTGAACAAACGGATGAGTCCCTTCCGGCTGATTTTTTTTTTTTTGTGAACAACATACTAAATTTCGTGTTTTAGGTGTCAGTGGCACTTTAAGTGACCTCCCAATCCTAATCCATTAGGTTCAATGTGACGTCAGTCCACACGGGTAAGATGTTCACGAGCTTTATGAGTGTGTTTATTGGAATTTTTAACCATTCTTCCAGAACTGCATTTGTGAGCGCACACAAATTGTGGTCATGTTGCACAAGAAGGCCTAGCCCTATGTCTCCGCTGTACTTCTTCCAAAATGTGTTATATCGGGTTGAAGTCAGGACTGTGGGCTGATCAGTCAAGTTCATCCGTCAAGTGTTGTCTGACAGCCAGGGGTTCTTGTTCAATGTCACTGTCAAATGCGCTTCTGGTAGAATGCTAAAAATAATTCCCTACGCACATTTCTGAACCTATTTATTAAGAAGGGGGATCTCACATCAGATCATATTTGAGTCACGACTGGTGAGTGAATACTTTTGGGAATATGTCTCCAAAGTCTGATAAAAAGCTGTCTCACTGAACGGTTTCATCAAAGAGTTGAGAAAGCAACAGAAAGGTTAGGTTCTTAGCATTGTTGTTAGCATTCAAAACAAGCAATCTTGTTACACACTGTCTGCATTTAACAAGGTCATCAATCAATAGCATTCTTTAGGGATGCACAATAAGCATAACGGACCAATTTTGGGGAAAAAAATATCTTCACACTTTCTGGTCCGATACCAAAAAAGGGGACCGATAAGAGCCATATACTTCACCGACACGCCGGTCGCCACTCGGAAGCCCATTGCTTTGGCTCCTTACAGTCATGGACATGACCACAATTATCCATCTACTAAACTAATAACTTTAATACACCAAAAACCCACAAAAATATCTATATTTCTATTCCAGCCCTTATTATTCTGTTTGTGCACTGTCCCACCTAGCACTTGAAGGCATCTAGGAAAGGTGACAGGTTGCCCTTGACCAAGAACAGGAAACGTCAAACTGGTGATTGATGGAAGATCAATTAATAAGACTGGATTTTAACCCTGTTGTGATTAGTGAAAATATTACCTGGCAGATGAGCTTTCAAAACCTTTGACATTCTCAAGGAGGATGAAGCGAGGAAGCTGACTCAGTCTTAGCACGTGACAACACATAAAAAACAAAAAAATGGGACAAGGTTTAACAGTGAGCATAACAGTCATGTTAAAACCTAAAAAAAAGGCATCTGTTTTTTTTTTTAGTTCCCCCCAATATGCTTACTCAGAAAAATGAAAAACTTTCATATTGGGGTGGGTCAGTTGGCTCTGTGAAGTCGACCACAAACATTGGTGAATGGAAAGATTTCTGTCTCGAGGCAATCAACTCTTAATAAAAGCATCACAAAACTATTTTGTGGCACGTAAAACCATGTTTTCCCATTGATACATGTATACTGCACAGACATTTGTTGCAGACATTACGCAGTGTTCGGCAATACACAACAGAAGAGAATCTGTCAGTAATTTTTAAGACTCTATTTGATTAGATTAGTAATCCCTCATTTTTTCCAGTTAATTGGGAACAGAACCACCCACGAAAAATGTAAAACCGCGAAGTATCGGGGATGTACGTTTATGTGGGTACCAGAACATTGAAAATATGTAAATGGTATTTGTACTTTACATACTCGAGACAAAGAGGTATTTAGTTAAACATTTAATTATAAAACCCTTATCAATATAATATATACAGTATTATAAAATTATAAAATAAATGTAAATTACAAAACACTGTATTGTATAACAGTATAGTGACCATTCATCTCACGGAGACTTCAGATGGAAGCACCGTGTGGGCACCAGAATGTTTAATCAACAGTGCAGCATTTATACTTTGCATACTTGAGACAAAAATTACAACAGTACAAATGTCTAGTTAAACAATAAAATATTTTTGTTGCAGTCCAGAAACTCACAAACAAAGCAAAGGCGTGATGTCTTCTCTCGCACCGAATGTCCAAGACGGACTATTATGACGTTACTTCTGGCACGCCACTGTTTCATCACATCTGTTACGCCGCGGTGACACCCCCACCTCGACAAAAGGAACTTTTGCTCGCGAGGAGAACATGGCCCGCTCTCACCATCTCCAGCTCGTTGTGACCACATCTCCACAATTGCTATTTTTTTATTTCCTAAGGGTGGACCAAAACAACCATGAGTCGCTAAACAAAGCAACCATAAGTAAACAAAGCAAACGCGAGTCAATGTAAGCATATTGAGCACACCAAAAGACCATTAAAAACAAAAGAAGAAATCAAATGAGCTATGTACAATTAATCCATTTCATTCAACAACCTGTAAAAGGACATAAACTGGTCAATACAATTTCTAAACTCGACAGCTTGTACCATATTGTCGCACGCTTTTGAAATTTTTCAAACCAACCTTTGCTTGCCAAAAAACCTCATCTACGAGGGTATCAATCACTTATTTGCAGCTTAAGGTTCATCATCACCGCTTCCTTATTAAAAGTTACTGAAATGGTTTTACGGATGTTTACCATATCATTCTTTATGTAATTTCGCCACTGATCCATTCAGGCCATAACGGCGGCACAAAAGCATAACTTCTGCCATCTTGGATCATATCCAAATTTTAACTTTTTCACTGATCAATCAGCTTCCTCTTCCTCAGTCATCGGGCGGTTTTTCTGCGATCCTCTTTCAACAAAGCGAATGCAGCTCCCTTTTCAAACAATCCTCTTATTTGCATCTTCCTATTCAGCCTGGCTGCTTCAGGGGCAGCTTTAAGATCTGGCACGGCGCTTGGGATACATTTTGAACGAGAGGTTGTCATGCATACACTAACAGTGTAGAAAATGGGGGAGAGTGAAGGAGAGAGTTTCTGGGTAGGGCTTCGATGATGCGGAGCCAATCAGCTCCAAAGAGCCAGTCTGGCCAATCTGGACATTTAAAGTAATTATAATACGTACTGTACAGTAAGCCGCTCTGGCTCTTTTTTTATGGGGGGTGGTGAAAAAAACCTGCGATGCACTGAAGCCGAAATAGGTGAAATGCAAAGTAGAGAGGGATTACTGTGTGAGCAACCTGAATGATAAATATTGTTGTCTCAAATTCTGTAAACAAAATGAATACTCAATGTCAACATGTGCAAATTTAGGTCTGAAGACCAACACTCATAGGCAAGAAGGCATGTCAGTCTTAAAAAAGGGGATAAAAAGCTTGTAAAAAAATCATTGAAAAAAAAAAAAACTGTGTAAGAGACTATCAAGTGAGGTTTTCAGCCCCAGACCCGAGCTCACTAGCTTCCTAGCTTGCAGATTATTGAAAGTAATAGACAGTTAATGTTCACTTTGTCTCAATTTTGTGCATCTACAAAGCTTTTAGCGCCTTGTTGCCTTGAGATGTATGGGGGGGTAAAACCAAAACAATGAAAATTTATTAAGGTGAGAAACGTGTTATTGTATTTTCAAAATGATCACCCACCCTTCTCTGTCTCTGGCTAGTACCACGACAGGATTTGACAGTAGGACAACAGCTGTGAAATTGGCTGTACAACTGAAGGGTGGCAAGAGTGGCTATGTAAATGTCTGTAGGACCAGAGTGTGGATGAGGGTATACCCAGGCAAAACCCTTATTCATAAACTATTTGTCAAAATAAGTAAGTGGCCCAAAAGCCAGGATTAAAGTCCCAGGGGTGTGTGCTTGCAGACAAATGCAAGTGAATTGACACCCTTTGGTACGTACAATGACTGTCCTAAATTGCTGTCCCAATTAATCGAGAGGCGGGGTCAGGCATAGGAGTCCATCTGAGAGAAGCCCGGGAGACTGGAAACATCCTACTACAAAGAACCAAGGGCGGTTCCCTTGCCCCACCGAGGCCTCACAACAACAGGTCACCTGGAGAAGGATGCAGGGAGCCAATGTCACCTAAGTCCAGCCACAGTCAATACAACCAAAACATGGTGTCTGTATTGGCACCGCAGGGGTAATAAACCACAACAATGAAACGAACAAACAGTAATACTACATGTAAAGATGATGTGGCTTAGACTTCCCCATCTTTTTTTGTTTCAAATAAAGTGATTAAAAATCTGTTACAGTGAAGAAAATTAGTATTTGAACACCCTGCTGTATTGCAAGCTCTCCCACTTAGAAGTCATGAAGGGGTCTGAAATCTTCATCCTAGATGCATGTCCACTGTGAGACAGAATCTAAAAAGAAAAATCCAGAAATCACAATATATGATTTTTTTAGCAATTTATTTGTGTGATACAGCTGCAAAAAAGTATTTTAATACCTGTCTATCAGCTAGAATTCTGACCCTCAAAGACCTGCTAGTCCGCCTTTAAAGGTCCACCTCCACTCCATGTATTATCCTGAATCAGATGTGCCTGTGTGTGGTCGTTAGCTGCATAAAGACCCCTGTCCACCCCATACAATCAGTAAGACTCCAACTTGTAACATGGCCAAGACCAAAGAGCTGTCCAAAGACACCAGAGAAAAAAAATTATACAACTCCACACAGCTGGAAAGGGATACAGAGAAATTGCCAAGCACCGCCTGGTGCCAGAAGATAGCTGGGATAGACTACAGCACTCCCGTGACCCTTGTGAGGATAAGCTGCTTGGAAAATAGATGGATGGAAACATATCTTACTTGAAGTGTCCTTATTTTTCAATAAACCACTGGTTACAATTAGTTGGGGTTGTGTGCTGATGCACAAATAAAGTCCTTCATCTTGAATCACAATTATTCCAGAAACCGTCCGAGTTATTATCAGCAAGAGCAAAAGATGAAAGGAGAAAAAACAGAATATGACATTAGATTATGCTAATACATATGACCATGTACGTGACAGAAATTTTCCCACAGTCCAATGGCAACTGTGTGTGTATCCAAGTTATGGTTGACAATTAGCCAGTCACTACGCAAACATCATGATCAAAGTCCAGAGCTTGATGATAACATATTGAAGCAAAGCAAATTTATTTGTAGAGTGCATTTCATACACATGGTAACACAATGGTCTTGACATGATTAAAAAGATTCAGACACAAAGAAATACCCCATCCATCCATCCATCCATCCATTCATTCATTCATTTTCTTAGCCGCTTATCCTCACTATGGTCGCAGGGAGTGCTGGAGCCTATCCCACCTGCCAACAGGCGGGAGTGGGGTACACACTAAACTGGTTGCCAGCAGGGCATGTTGAGACAAACAGCCACACTCACAATAACACCTAGGGGCAATTTTGAGTGTCGAATTAATGTTGCATGTTTTTGGGATGTGGGAGGAAACCTGAGTGCCCTGAGAAAACCCACACAGGCACGGGGAGAATATGCAAACTCTACAAAGAAATACCATAATTTGAAAATAGAAGTACAATTAAAATATATATAATATATATATATATATATATATATATAATATATTACAGTGCAAGAGATATTGAATGGTGGAAGTACCCTAGAACGCATGAAAAAAAAAAAAAGTTTTCAACATGGATTTAAAAACATTCACACTTGGGGCTGATGTCACCACTGTTGGCATCTTATTCCCTTTTGAGCAGCATAATAGCTAAATGCTGCTTCACCATGTTTGCTTTGGACTCTGCCCACCACGATTTGACCAGAGTCAGTTGATCTCAGAGATCTACTGGGTTTGTATTCGATAAGCATTTCTTTCATGTATTTAGGATCTAAACCCTTTAGTGATTTATACACAACTTGAAAATATATTGTAAAGCTGACTAGAAGCCAGTCTTAAGAGTTTAGAATTGGAGTTATATGCTCTTACCTCTCTGTTCTGGTCATTACCCGAGCTGCAGGACTCTGAATAAGATGCAGCTGTTTAATGCTCTTTTTGGGGAGTCTTGTCAGAAGACCATTACAATAGTCAAGTCTACTTCTCCTGGTCTGCTTGACACATGCAAGCCTCCACTCTACATAGATTCTTCAGATGGTAAAAGAAAATTTTAGAACTTGCTTTGACGATGCCCTGGTGCTGATACTGCACGTAGATGATGTTCTAGAGACCTGTTAAAAATCTTTGTGAAGATGGGAGCAAGCTGATCTGCGCAAACTGAGGCAGGACCAGGGCAGAAGATCTGGCCCTTCAGTTTGTTAATCTCTTATTTGAAGATCCACCTCACGGCCTGTTCATGGATGGTCAATAGAGTAGTCAGAGATGTTGAAATGGTTGGTGGTGAGATTTGGTAGGTGTGTGGAGTCAAAGCGTCTTTTTCAAGTCTACAGTAAAAGCTGTTCAGGTTGTTGACTAGCCCACTATTGGCGTCAACTGGGGGGTGGGGGGCTCCTAGCTTGGAATTAGTTGGGAATTTTAATGCATACCAGACTGATTTGGAGTCATGAGCGCCAAACAGTTTTTTCAGCTTTGCTCAATTATCCCTCTTTGCTTTGCTTTAGTCAGCTGGTTTCTAGTGCGATTGTACAAGGTCCTATCCCCGCTACATTATACGACCTCTTTAGCCTGACGGATTTACCCAAGTCTGGCTGTAAACCATGGCTTGTTGTTATTGAATGTGCGAAACGTTTTTGTTGGTATAAACACCTCAAAGAAGCTGACATATGCTGTAAAAACTTCTATGTATCCATTTAGGCTGCTTGATGAATTTTCAAAATAACTCCAATCTAATCTTGTTTACTTGTCCGGCAAGCATTAGCAGTGCTGTCTTCATGCTAGTTTCGGACAGAATGTAGACAGACGAGTATACACAAGGCAAACTCATGTGCCAAGAAAAACGGCTTACAGTTAAAGAACAGCGACTCCAAAACGGGGCTGCAGTGTGTGCTGTGTAATGTCCGTGGACCATTTCTCATTGATATAGAAGCATATCCCACCACCTTTTGTTTTCCCCGCCAGCTCCACGATGCACTCAATGAAGATGAAAAACGAGTACTGTTACGGCTCTGTAAGGAATGCATCGACAAAGCCAAGTCTCCGTGAAGTGCAGGGTGACAGAATCTGTGCAGGTCTTTAAGATTAGATGAATTTCGTCAATTTTGTTGGGAAGGGAGAGTAGATTCGTGAGGGGAATTAACAGGAGCGCCAATCTGTGTCCTCTATGTGGAGTTTCAATTGGATTCCACCTCGTGTCCCCCTCCGGTATCTTCACCTCCATGCTCAGTAGAGGGCAGACGCTGTTGTCGCTGCTCCGATGAGTAACTCTGGGAAAAGACTCGGCAAATTTGGAAGAGTTGTAAAAAAAATAAAGTTAAATTGAATTAAATTTAAAAAAAAAAAAAAACCTCAGGTGAGCAAGTCATTTATTGTCTACAGTCGTTTGTATTTGAGGTTGGTTTATCAGCTTTACATTTCAACGCAAACCGCAAAGGCGGGCTTTCCCAAAAGAGAAGGCTGGTAAGCCAGTGGCAAAGGATGTCAGGTTGTGAATTCCCATATTGCCCAAACTATAAGGCGCACCGGATTAAAAGGTGCACCTTCACTGAATGGCCTATTTTAAAACTTTTTTTTTTCCATATATAAGGCGCACTCCATTATCTGGCACTCAGAATAGAGGCGACAGTAGAGGCCGGGATTACGTTATGCACCCATTAGATGGAGCTGCACATAAGGGAATGTCAGTCAAACTTTATTAATAGATTACAAACCAGCAATCTGACAACTCCGTTCACTCCCAAAATGAATAAACAGTTGTTTTATTATTTTCCCCGGGGTAAAGTTAGTGACGTTGTACTGTCGTCGTATAGGAGTCATTTAGGGGTCTTTACACAAACACACAAATGGAAATGAAAGGGCACGGTTCTCGCAGTCATATATCCCAGCATGCACCGCGCGCTACTTCTTCTACAGGGGAAAATGTAATCGGCGGCTGCTTACTGTAGTTGCGAGACCTGTTGCGGCTCAATATTGATCCATACAAGGTGCACTGGATTATAGCGCACTGTCGGCTTTTGGGAAAATGAAAGGCTCTTAGGTGCCCCTTATAGTGTGGAAAATACGGTACCTTTGGTTCGTATGGTCAACATTGTGCAAAGTATGTTTTTAAAAACAATTCTTGCTCAATTTTTTTCTTGACTATGGGACATGGTACACAGGGTTCCCTCACTACTTTGGGCTTCATTTTTTGCAGCTTCAGTGTTTTTTTTTTTTTTTTATTAAAAAAAATAAATTGAATTGCGGGAAGACCCATTGATACAAGGCATATGATTGGTCATCGGCGTGACATTTATCAATGAGAGCTTGTGCAGATTTATCTCATGAGCTGATTGGCTGCGCATCATTGAAGCCACATCTAGCAACTTCAATTCCACCTTTTCATCTGTCCTTATTTTCCGCTATTTTCAGCTACGCTGTGTACTTCTCAATAACCTCTCCCGTTCACAATGCTGCCGAAGCGCTGTGGTGATGCAAAAGCTTCCTCAGAACCGTCCAAGCGGGAGAGGAAGATGATGATCAGCAAAAAAGTAAAACTTTTATATATGATCAAAGAAAGCAGAAGTTCTGCTTTTGTGGCGTGCCATTATGGCGTAACTAAATACACTGTGCACTCCAAAAAGGATGTGGAAAATATCCGTAAAACCACTCAAATTAGATTTAATAAGGAAGCGAAACATGTGGTGACTCCATGAAATAAGAGGATTGTTCAAATGGAAGCTGCATTAGCAGAAAAATTGCAGATTGCAGAAAAAATACGGTGAGTTTGGACAGTTTGCCAACATCATAGGGACAAAGGCTAAAGTCCTTTACGATCAAATCCTGCCCGGTGACGATGATGAAGAGGCGAAAGAAAGTACTGACAAACCTCAAGCCAGCACTCGTGCTGCAAGGAGGGATTCACCCCCTCGAGGACGAGCTTTTCAGCAAACAAAGGTTGGTTTGACAAATTTTAAGTGTTACGGCCTCAGAAGCGTGCCTTTGTAGGTAAGGCTTCCTCCTCCGACGACGACGCTGCTCATCGTTATGTGGAGGAAGAATAATGCATAAGACATTGACGACAATATGGCACGAGTTGTCAAGTTAGGATAGTGTTGATGGGGTTGTCCTTGTACGAGGGAATTTTGAAGCACAGAGATGAAAGTGGACTTTCGTGAAAATTCCTGAAAAAACAAATGCAAGCACTAGGGAGACTGGGGCATCCCCCGAGAAATTTTTTGAAAACAATGGATGGCTGTGGTGCATTCTGGCAATATCTGTGAACAAAATTCACACAAAAATTGAAAGTAAAATTTCTAAATCCTAGCCCCCCCAAAAAATTGGGTTGAAGTTCCCCAAGGGCCAAGCCCGGATTTTTTTGCCCCCCACCCCCTATCACTGAATAGTACAAAATCACATTTGTCATTAAAATATGCTTAAAATATGCCATCTTATCTCAAGACAAATGAATTAAGTGAACTATTCAGTAAAAAGACATCTAACATAGCCCTTTTCCCCACATTATACCTATTACAGATATAGAATATACACGAAAATATATCAGAGAATTTCTACACCGTACAGCAAAACATGTTAAAGAAGTTGATCTGTAGTAATTATTATTAACGTTTAAGTCTCAAACTTGTTACGCCCCGTTGTACTGATACACTCGATCACATTGCTCACTATCTTAGATATAGATCTAGTAATACTAATAGTACAATCAATTGCCTTTAACATTTTGATACATACAGTCACTCATATTTGAAACATGTACGGGTGTGGTCAGTCATGCTCGCAGATAAAGTTGCGGGTGTGATTAGGGATGCCCTTAAAATAACTTACAGGTTTAATATAACGTAACTGTAAATTTGAAATAAAATAAACAAATACAAACCTAAAATAGAAAACAAAAATTTAAAACTCGGAAATGATCATTTCCAATTTTAACTGATATTAGTAGAACATGATATAAAACGGCATTTAAAAATTTTCATCAATAAAAATTCTTGATCTGACAAACTTTATCTGAAGACAAGTTAAATCCACTGGCCTGTCAAGGAATAAACACGAACGGTTTATACTCGCAATGTTTTGAAAATGCTGGAGGTTTACTTCAACATAATCGGCATTCATGGCAACAAGCTAGCGATACATTGTAACAAACATTTGTGTCGGAAATCGTGACGTATTGTTGGAGGGGGGGGGACACGCACAACAGGACTACCGTAAATAGGTCAGCTTGCTAGAACGCGCCTTTATCTGCATGCGCTCCACGTATTGGCCACACCTGAATCAAGTGATAAGGTGGATGATAGTCTGTTTTTTTTGTTTTGTTTTGTTTTTTTTAACGCCGTCAAACTGCCTCGCCATCGACGCAAAGAGCACCCCTGCCTGGTGTAACTGAATTTCCTTTGACATCGCTCATGATGTTGATGACTTTCAATGTAAATGCGCTCGCATTACTGAACATGCGCTTTTGTATATGCTCCGTCCATGCTCAATACAGTTAACTTGCATTTCCTGTTTCCGGGTGAATACCGGTTGTTTTTCGAAGCAACCTTGTTTAGTTAACGTTTATGAAATAAACACGTAAATTGATGTCAAGACCACACAAAATAAGCGACGTCTTGAGAGAATGCGAGGGGAGTGGCGTTACTGTTACAAGTGTTAGTGCCTACGCTACGCTCGTGAAAGCAAAACAACGAACTCAAACGCATGTTCGTCCAATGTTCTCAACTAATATCGGGATTAATTTTAGGCCATTTTTCCTCAATTTTCCGGAGCAATTTTCATGAAAATTTAAAAATCCAGAATTTCATCCGGAGGACTGTCATCACTGCAAGCAGAAGAAAAAACAGACAACTCCCCATCACCATGCTTTTCTCAAAGATATAAACCTCAGCTATACTGTCAGCACCTCCAGCAAAAGATTCTCCGAGAGAGGAATGTTAATTACGTACGCAATGCAATAAAAATGTTGCTGTCTGCAACATTTTAATTAAGATTTAGACAGTTGTAAATACATACTGTAATGTTAATATTTTAAACATTTTGGTCGCACATACACACAAAAAAAAATCATCTCAAATGTAAAAAACTCAGCTATGTACACCGCCATCGCCTTCAGCAGTAGATTCTCCAAGTGAGGACTATTAATTACGTACTACAATAAAAATCTTATGCAGCATAATATTTTATAATTTGAGTGTTAACTAGACACTAGTGCTTTTGTAATTTTGTCTCAAGTATGCAAAGTACCCCTCTATGAGCCGCCACCTTATCATGGTGTGGAGGGGTTTGTGTCTCGATGATCCGAGGAGTTAAGTTGTCTGGGGCTTCATGCCCCTGGTAGGGTCACCCAAGGGAAACAGGTCCGACGAGAGGGACCAGACAAAGTACGACTCCAAAACCCCTATCATAACTACAAAAATTGGATCTTGGTTTCCCTTGCCCGGAAGCAGGTCACAGGGGCGCCCCTCAGGAAGTAGGCCTGTAGGTGGGGCTTGAAGGAGAGAGCCTTGTAGCCAGGCCTGCACCCAAGGGGCTCGGCCAGGCACAGCCTGAAAGGGTGACATGGGTCCCCCTTCCCATTGCCTCACCACCTGTGAGAAGGGCCATAGGGTCCCTGGCTACAGAAATGAGCTCTAGGGACATAGAAAGTCATCTCTTTGGCAGGGAAGAAGCCCGAGTTGGTGCATGAGGTCGAGAAGTTCCGACAAGATATAGTCGGACTCGCCTCTACGTACCACTTGAGCTCTGGCACAACTCCTCCTGAGAGGAGTTGGACTCTGTTCCACTCTGGAATTGCCCACGGGGAGAGACGCCGAGCAGGTGTGGGTATACTTAATCCGCCCCCAGTTTGGGGCCTGTATGTTGGGGTTTACCCCAGTGGATGAGGGGGTAGCCTCCCTCCGCCTACAGGTAGGGGAACAGGTCTTGAATGTTGTTTGTGCTTATGGACCATGCAGGAGTGCAGAGTACCCACACTTTTTGGAGTCCTTAGAGGGAGTGCTGGAGAGTGCTCCCTCCGGCGACTCCATCATTCTGCTAGGGGACTTCAATGCCCACGTGGGCAATGACATTGAGACCTGGAGGGGCGTGACTGGGAAGAACGGGCCCCCCGATCAGGACTTGAGTGGTGTTCTGATACCGGACTTCTGTGCTCATCACGGATTATCCATAACAAACACAATCTGCAAGCATAAGGTTGTTCACATGTCAGTGACAGTGCCTTTGGATTGGCATACTGGGGTGGTGGTCCCCCTTTTCAAGAAGAGTGACAACAGGGTGTATTCCAACTATAGAGGAATCACACTCCTCAGCCTCCCTGGTAAGGTCTACTCAGGTGTACTGGAGAGAAGGGTCTGTCGGGAGGTTGAGTCTCGGATTCAGGAGGACCAATGTGGTTTTCGTCCTGGCCGTGGAACAGTGGACCAGGTCTACACCCTCGGCAGGATCCTCGAGGGTGCATGGGAGTTCGCCCAACCAGTCTACATGTGTTTTGTGGACGTGGAGAATGCATTTGACCATTTCCATCGGGGAGTCCTGAGGGGGGGGGTCTTCAGGAGTATGGGGTACCGAATCCCCTGATACAAGCTGTTCGGTCCCTGTACGACCGCTGTCAGAGTTTAGTCCGCATTGCCAGAAATAAGTCAGACTCGTTTCCGGTGAGAGTTGGAGTCCGCCAAGGCTGCCCTTTGTCACCTATTTTGTTCATAACTTTTATGGAAAGAATTTCTAAGCACAGCCGAGGCATAGAGGGTGTCCGGTTTGGTGGCCTGAGCATCGCATCTCTGCTCTTTGGGGATAATGTGGTTCTGTTGGCTTCATTAAGCCATGATCTCCGGCACTCACTGAAGTGATTCGCAGCAGAGTGTGAAGCGGTTGGGATGAGAATCAGCACCTCCAAATCCAAGACTATGGTCCTCAGTCGGAAAATGGTGGCAGGCCCTCTCCAGGTCGGAGATGAGATCCGTCCCCAAGTGGAGGAGTTCAAGTATCTTGGGGTCATGCTCACGAGTGAGGGAAAAATGGAGAGGGAGATCGACAGACGGATCGATGCAGCGTCTGCAGTGATCCGGACTTTGTATTGGTCCGTTGTGGTAAAGAAGGAGCTAAGTCGACAGGTGAAGCTCTCAATTTACCAGTCAATCTAAGTTCCGACGCCTCACTTATGGGTATGAGCTTTAGGTCGTGACTGAAAGAACAAGATCCCGAATACAAGCGGCCGAAATGAGTTTCCTCCGCAGGGTGTCCGGGCTCTCCCTTAGAGATAGGGTGAGAAGCTCGGTCATCCAGGAGGGGCTTAGTTTCAAGCCGTTACTCCTCCGCATTGAGAGGAGCCAGATGAGGTGGCTGGGGCATCTGATTCGGATGCCTCCTGGACGCCTCTCTGGTGAGGTGTTCCGGCCATGTCCCACTGGAAAGAGACCCCGAGGACGACCCAGGACACGCTGGAGGGACTGTCTCCCGGCTGGCTTGGGTACACCTTGAGATGCAAAGTATAAATGCTGCATTGTTGAAATATTTTGAACCCTAACTCCCCATCTCATAGGTAAAAAATTAGCTACATCGCCAGTACCTCCAGAAGTCTCCAAGTGATGAATTTTAACCGTACAGTTATATAATCGTGTTTAATAATTTATATTTTAGAAATTTACAATACTGTTCATATTTACAAGGTTTTATACTTAAAGATTTAACTAAATACATCTTTTTGTCTCAAATATGCAAACTACAAAGACTGTTTTACAGATACATAATCCATATTTTAAACATTCTGGTACCCACATAAACATGGATGCCCCCCTACTTCACGGTCGCGGGTGGTTCTGGTCCCATTTAATTGTGAAAAATGAGGGATTGCTGTATATACACTCGGTGTAATGTAAAGGTGATTGAAATTCCCACCCTGGGAGGCAGGGGTTGATGCCAGCAACATAGCTGTGCCAGAAAATGTTGAGGAATATGCAAGGTTCACAAGATGCAGGTGATATGTGGGGGGCGGGAGAGAACACACCCGGTTCAACAAAGTTTTGGTTTATTTAGACATTTCAATACTTAAATCCACAATAATTGTAGTTTTCACAGAACTAATTTTTCTTTCCAAGAATGTGATGGATCCTTTGTGTGAATAGTCTCTATGCAATGTACACGTATAACCATAAATGCAAAAAAAAAAAAAAAAAGAGACAAAAGATATTTTTTCAATTTTCTTATTTTCAAGTTCAGTGTTGATGCTGAAACTGTGGATAACGCTTGACTGAATATACAACATGAAAAATACACAAGGAATACAACTTTTTTTTTTTAATTTGATGAACCTTTAGGCCTACTATGCTACTGTGTTTTAATGCTGGTCACTCTGATGGTCCTTGGAGAGCCAAGTATTTTTTACAGTGCTACTTGATGTAAAATAGTTTTTGGGAGAACCAATGCTGTAAATCGTCTTCTCTTTAAAAAAAAAAAAAAAAAAAAAAACTCATTTACTGCCTCTTCATCACAAATTGGGCCATTGGTCTGGATGTACTCCCAGAAGCGGATTTCCAGCACCTACTGATTTAGACGGCTTCAAATGCAACTGATTCCAACAGTCAACCTTTTTGGTACTGCTGACAACTCCTGGGAACAGACATTATCCACTTCTGCCGGCTGTAGTTAGCATTCTCCACAGAAACACCAGGAATTGAAATGATTTGTGATTACCATCAAATCATTAACAAGGATGTTTCATTTCGTATCTCACTTGTTCCAATTGATCTTTTCTGGCATTCCTGCTCATGAGCTTCCAATAAACATCCTCCAATTTATAATTTCCTTGTGCATGGCTGATTTTGTAGTTCAGTTATGCTTTTTTTTTAAAAAAAAATAAAGCTTTTAATTTCAGTGCTATTTATGAAGGGATCCCAAATGCGTTTTCATTGTTACTATAACAGTGGCCGATCAATACCTTTATTCAACCAGAAGTTAAAACACTACGAAGACCACAGTCTCTATTTCAAGTGTTCTCACGAAACCAGAAGAATACCGACCAAATGTACACAATGCACAACCAATAAAATATGATGAATCACATCACAATAAATCAACGTACAAAGATGGATGGAAGTGGAGATGTCGCAAGTGGATTGTGGATTTATGGGATGCACAAACATACTACATTTCCAATCCACTCTGATATAGTCGTCATCTCTTCTGCAAGAAGTGCAGTCACATAGACCCAGAGGCCACTCTCTTATTCGGTTGAACAGCTGCCACTTGGTTGCTTGTCAACACTGTCAGGTTACAACGTCCTGATCGGCTCAAAAATGTACATTTTGACAATGCCAAGGGCACTTGGGTGTTCCTGTACGTCAAAATCCTCCTCATATTCCAACACGTTGTTCGCCATACATATAGAGTGTACAACAGGGTCTTTGGCAATTTTAATGTCTCTTCCGGTGGCCTCTTCAGTGAATAGAATAACTACACTCCGGTATCTTGAGCTTCAGGTCTATTCGGGGAGTGCTCAAAACGCAGAATAAAAGAAAAACATTTTCAGCAAAACAATTGTTCATAACTTGCTGGATGGGACAAGCATGTATATCATATACAATGCAAGAAAGAATTTTAAATTACCCTATAACATTTTTGTCCTGTGACCTTTATCAACAGACACGCAGTCATTAACTGACCATCAGCGTTTTGTGAACTGGCCTTAAAGGTATAAAGCACTGTTGAGATTTTTATTTTTTAAGTACCAGTACCATATTTAAAAAAAAATAAAAACCATACCATGATATTATTTACAAAAAAATACCTTGGTTTGGTACATAAACATACCATAGGGGAGGGATCTCACTGAATTTACCTTGGGGCTGCTGGAGGCAAAATTTAGCTGAGGCTGGGCCACAGCCTCGGCGCACATGCGTGTGCGTGCCATTTAAATTAAAATGTACAAAAAAATAAATAAAAAATCCAATCTTCTCTCATGTCTTATTGTCTTTTAATGAAAAAAGAAACGAGGCTGGTGTAAAGTGTATGTGTGTACAAAACCCCTTGTAAAACTTGGCAATACTGTTGTAACTTTCCTTCATGGAAAAATGTTTGTCTCTCAGTCTGGTCACGCACCCAAAAGCCATATACCCCACCGTGATTGGTAGGTTTGTCAGCTCTGCACTCAACACTGTAATAGTGCCAGTCATATAAAACTTGAGGGCTGCACTAAAATTAAACTTTCATATTGAGGTCTTCTTCTTCTTTTTCATTCGGCTTGTCCCATTAGGGGTCACCACAGCATGTTATCTCAGATGAACGCATATTTGTTTGGCACAATTTTCCACCGGATGCCCTTCCTGACTCAACACCTCTGCAATTTAGCATGGCCTCCAAATATCTTCCAGCCACAAATGGCCCACGAGCCCCAGTTTTAGACCTCTGCAATTGAAAGTAGATAAACACACATACAAACACATCATTCGGCGTAATCCGAAAAAAAAAAAAAAAAGAATAAAGCTTGCGGTTCAGATTTCCAGACCGACCACAAAAATTCCCGCCGAACCTAAGATTTTTAAACCATGTAACAAATGTCAGGGGCGTGGTTCTCCATGGGCACACACGCATTTGTGGCGCGGCAAATGTATACCCTTTGCGTGCTGCTACGGAAGCAGAGAGTTAGGTCAGGTGTTTGACAGCAGCCGCGACTTATTACGTTGCGCATTTAAGCACTCTTTTTGATGCCACACTAGTTCTGAAATGTAGGAAATTGGAACCACAACATTTTTTAGGCCTGATGTTACTACATGCATATAGTATAGGGCACAAAAACCTGAGAAACAAATACCTTGGCAGAAGTTTGATAATATAGAGAAAGCTCTTGATTCTGGGGTCAGCAATATCCCGCTTGAGTCCCAGCCTACACAGATGAAAATTATTACATATTAATACATACAATCTAAAACAGAGCGACAAGAAATCTATAAAATCTAGAGTTAAATGAATAAGTAATTAATTTCATTTTCGATTTGAAACAGAACTGAAATCACAAGCATGTTTAAATTATAACATCTTGAGCAGTCAAAATGTTGACAGTTGCACAATTCTAAAACCAGTTGAGCTTGTGAGTATTGAAAGCGTTTTGGTTGAATGTCTTTGGACAATGACAAAATAGCCTCCCACAGCTGTTGTTCAGATGTAAACTGCCTTTCAGCCTCAATAAACTTTTGTTTGAGAACAACTCGGGAGTAGATTGTGGAAACACGATGAGTTTCTTTCTATTTATGCCCAAAGCAGAAAATAAAGCACAGGTTTTACTTGTAGAATCATGTTGTTCACGCATGAGTGCCATGTAACCCTGCTTGGTCCGGATAAGTGAAATAGTGGATAGTTGGTCGATAACCGTATGTCCAAAGAAAGCAGGTACATCAGAAAGGAGGTGATGGATTCATGTTTTGGGCCAAAGTCATGAAGGGCAAGCATTTAATCCTTTAGGGTCGAGAAAGGTGTGAAAATAACCATTGGAACAAAAAGTAACTCGTTTCTGACTGAGCACTTCCTCTATCATAAAAATAGAATAAGCCTGTTGAAACAAAATCATCTTCATACAGCATCTTCTAGGTTCACTTCCATAAGTTCTTCAAATGGTCCAGTTGACGTGGCTGCAAGGAATAACTCGGCATCATTGGCTGCCATGTCCATTAAAGGAGAGAAACCATTGGTGGCCTCCATCCTTCCCCAAACCTTGACATAGTTAATCTTTGGGCATCTTCAACCAAAAGATTAAGCAAGGGTGAGAGGAAGTAGTAAAAGATCTGAGCGTTGGAAAGTTCACATTCAAAACACCAGCTTTAGGAGACTATACTGATATCCTGCAGAAGAGGCGAAAAATGAACTTTAGGTTGCTATGCAATCAAAATCAAATTTTCTGACCATTTAATCCTTTTATGCACACACCTCGACTTATTCTGTTCCATAATGTGAAAAGAAACGTATATTGCATGTAGAGTGAAGAAAAAAGGTATTTGAACGCCCTGCTATATTGCAAGTTCTCCCACTTAGAAATCATGGACAGGTCTGAAATTTTCATCATAGGTGCATGTCCATTGTGAGAGAGATAACTCTAAAAAGAAAAATCCAGAAATCACAATGTATGTTATTTTACCATTTATTTGTTGGATACAGCTGCAAATAATTATTTGAACACCTGAGAAAACCAATGTTAATATTTGGTACAGTACCCTTTGTTTGCAATTACAGAGGTCAAACATTTCCTGGAGTTGTTAACCAGGTTTGCAAAAACTGCAGAAGGGATTTTGGCCCACTCCTCCACAGAGATCTTCTCTAGACCAGACAGGTTTCTGGGCTGTCGCTGAAAAACAGGGAGTTTCAGCTACCTCCAAACATTTTCTACTTGGTTTGGGTCTGTAGACTGGATAGGCCACGCCAGAACCTTGATATGCTTCTTACGGAGCAACTCCTTGGTTTTCCTGGCTGTGTGCTTCGGGTCATTGACATGTTGAAAGACCCAGCCATGACCCATCTTCAATGCTCTGACTGGGGGAAAAGAGGTTGTGCCCCAAAATCTCGCAATACATGGCCGCGGTCATCCTCTCCTTAACCCTTAGATGCACGCGTGACCAGACCCTACACGCTTCCAAAAGTGGGTAAAAAATGACCCATAATACAATCAATGCGTTTTTATGAAACCTTTGTCATTTTGGTTAAGAATAATCACTTGTATAATATTTAGTATTATATTTAGGACCATAAAAGAATGATTTTATGTTTGGAGTATCTTTTTTTTTCACTTTTTAACATTTTTGAAAAGGAAAATTACCAAGAACAGCAATAGAAAAATGTGAGCATCCATTGTGTGTGTGTTTGTGTGTGCGTGCGCGTGTGCCTGTCTGTGTGTGTATTTATTTGTAGAACTGTCCAGTCATTGATTGACAGTTCCTCTCTTTTCTGTTTTCCCTTCGTCTCATCACTGTATGCAATTCGGAAAAACTACCTTTTTCTGGCAGTGATTGCACACAGGTAATTTGCATTTCCCGCACCTATTGTTGACTTTGCGATCTTTGTTACTTGGTCAGATCTGACACCTTTTTTTCTTTGGTTGGCCCTGTGTATTTCTTTCCTGTGTCTGGGTTGTAGCTTTTGTCACCCCGCACCTTTCCATTACTTTAATAATCGGGGTTTTCAGTTGGGGACCCCTTTCCAGTCGACTCCTCCTGTGTGGTGTGACAAGCTCCTTTGACAGCTGTGTGAGGAACAGCCGTCGTGCGTTGGTGATGCTGCTCTTGAAATCTGGGTGCTGAGCCATGAAAAAGATGTACGCATTCAGGGTGCCGATGTCAATTATATTGTACCACAGCACATTGGGCCACCTCTGTGTTTGTCGTTTGCACGTGTATTTGCCAACCATCTGGTCAATGGTGTCTACACATCCTTTTGTCTTGTAAAATGTGATCACTTCTGTTTTTTTTTTCTTTCTGCTGTCGTTGAATCCAAACTCTTTGCTGTAAACCTCCCTGGACTTTGAAGGCTTCATCAGAGGAGGGATGTCTGGCTTGTTGTGACGTAGAGTCCCCACAATAGTGAGATCCTTCTCCAGGAGATGCTGCGCGAGAGGCACACTGGTGAAAAAGTTATCCATGGTGATGTTGCAACCTGTGTTTTTAAATCTACCACACAACTGCTGGACAATCTTTTCTCACAGATTCTTCTGAACTTCTTCCCCTGGTTGTCTCCCCATGTAAACTATACCATCTATTGCATAGGGGATGGGTGAATCGCAAACCCAGAAGATCTTTAGGCTGTACTTGGCAGGCTTCCTTGGCATGTACTGTAGAAACTTGCACCTACCCCTGAATGGCACAAGCTGTTCGTCCATAGTGACACAATCACTGGGGATGAATCGCGGTCTGCAGTTAACCAGGAACAGGTCCCACACATAGCGGAAGACTGCCATATGATCTGTTTCCAGGCGGAAGGCTCTGGTCCTCTTATCATCAAAGCACAAGGTATAGCGAATATCTTCAAATCTTGTAACAGCCATAGCAGCCTTGTACATGGGATTATGTAGAGGATTTCCGAACAACTCACGGATATATACATCCCAGTTCTTCTCAGTCCCTGCAAACAGGGTCAATCAAATGAAAGCCATGAATTCTTATTTGGTGACATTTTTCCATTCTTTTCCTCTCGCTGTTGCTACCCTCCATCCTTCCAAGTTTCTGCACTTCATCACCTCTTGGATTATATCATCAGTGATAAAGAGCTCCCATTAAACTTTGGGTGAGACAATGGTGCGAAGCCCTTGTACAGGCCCTGAATGTCTTCTGAGGATATTGTGGCTCTGTGTTCTGCCCTGGGTGGGAGGAAACTCCAATTTGGCCAATTTGTAGATAAATAATAGTCATGAAAGACACACAATATTACATGAAGATATGAACGTATCAGCTCTTACTGTGAAAAATAATCTTCCTGAGGGTGACACTTCTGATTTCGTCTGCGCGGTCCACAGTTAATTTAATTGCTGACCGCAAAGTTTATTAGAATCAGTGGTTCCCATTGGATTGCATTGATCATTTTTGACCCACTTATGGAAGCTTGGGGTAGTAATACAAAAAATGAAATTTCTTAAAATATATAAAAGGTAAGTTAAAATTGTGAACGACATTATATAAAAAAAACATGTTTTTTTAGGAATACCTGGAATATGAAATGATGAATTTTCAATCCAAAGATATTTCAAGAAAACAACCTCACCGGGTCATTTTTGACCCACTTATGCATCTAAGGGTGCAGTCGTCCTGTCCCATGTGCAGAAAAACACCCCCAAAGCATGATGCTACCACCCCCATGCTTGACACTATGGATGGTGTTCTTGGGATGGAACTCATTATTTGTCTTCAAACACGGTTAGTGGAATTATGACCATAAGGTTCCATTTTGCTCTCATCTGACTCTCACTTTCTCCCATGACTCCTCTGTATCATCCGAATTGTCATTGGCAAACTTAAGACGGCTCTTGATGTGCAGGTTTAAGCAGGGGAACAGTCCATGCCATGCATGATTTCAAACCATGACGTCTTGGTGTATTACCAACAGTCACCTTGGAAACGGTGGTCCCAATTCTTTTCAGGTCTTTGACCAAGTCCTGTCATGTGGTCCTAGGCTGATTCCTCACCTTCCCAAGGATCAATGACACCCCACGAGGTGATATCTTGCATGGGGTTCCACTCCGATTGAGACTGACCATCATGTTGAGCTTCTTCCATTTCCTAATGATTGCTCCAACAGTGGACCTTTTTTCATCAAGCTGCTTGGCAATTTATCCGCAGTCCTTTCCAGCTGTGTGGAGGTATACAATTTCATTTCTGGTGTCTTTGGACAGCTCTTTGTTCTTGACCATGTTACAAGTTTGAGTCTTACTGATTGTATGGGGTGGACAGTCTTTATGGAGCTAACGACCTCACACAGGTGCATCTGACTCAGGATAATACATGGAGTAGAGGTGGACTTTTAAAGGTGGGCTAACAGGTCTTCGATGGTCAGAATTCTAGCTGACTGACAGGTGTTCAAATGCTTATTTGCAGCTGTATCACACAAATAGTTAAAAAAAAAATCCTACATTTGTGATTTCTGGAATTTTCTTTTTGGATTACCTCTCTCACAGTGGACATGCACCTACAATGAAAATTTCAGACCCTTCCGTGATTTCTAAGTGGGAGAACTTGCAATATAGCAGGGTGTTCAAAGATGTACTTATTTTCTTCACTGACAAGATGTTTTAATGAAGTCCTGCTTAATAAATTCCATCAACTATAAATTCAAAACAAACATTAACTTTCGATGTTTCCTGAAGTACCAATCCAAGGATGTTTCCCAATAACAGCTTTTAAAGGTCTCAACCAGAGGAAATATATTTCATTTGTCTATCATACAAATGTGGCAAAAATGTCATAAAAATAATTTTAAAAATTCTCAACACAACAGAAATTAAATAAATGTGTGAAAGTGCACATTTTCTTTGTAATCCGAATGCCTTCGATGTCTGTTTCAAACAGAGGCTCAGTTGAAGTTGTTTGACACCACTCCAAGACAACCCCAGTACAGAAATGGGTTCCAACACAGACAATCATACACGCTGAGAGAGGGATCGTGAAAAGATAGACAGCAGTGATGAAGATGTTTTCATGGAATGCTCTGTGGATGAGAAAAGAACTGAAGAGGAGGATTTTTTTTTATTCTTCCCATATAAGAAAAAACATCCCAAGTGTAATTCAACCATATATGTTCAAACCGGTGTGACGGTCTGAGCGTCGAATGCAACACAAGGACGGGATTTGGCGAGACCTGAGGAAGTTGACGTGGAACTTCGCACCCAAAGCACAAACTGGTAGGTGCAAGAAATATACATACACCTTGTTGACAAAATAATCGGATTCAAACACGTGTAAACGTCTCATGCTCCTTGCACACAACAGTGAGTCGTTAGTTGTTGTACTAGCAACTGACTCAGCATAGAACAAAAATCGAAACCTTCGGTATCGTTCTGCGTTTAAAGATTTAGCATGTATTCTGTATGATGCACCAAACACTTGAGTGCACACACTGCCGCAGTAGAATTTCAGGAAGACCTCAGCGTCAACAGTACACTAACTTGATACAGTGTCCAAATTTTGTCACCTCCTAAACATCACATGGATACGAATATTAGCTGACATATCTGCATCGGTATTGTATTTAGATTTAAAACGAGGTAGATACTTGTCAATACTAAACAATTGAACACGTACGTACGTACTTTCTACTGAAGGCAAGTGAACGCCGTACCAGGTTTTCAAAGCATGCTGGGAACAGAATACTGTCCACTTTGATTTGTAAGTCCAATGCGCGCGCTTTGTCTTCACAAACCTGGTCCATAACCTGCCTATCTGTCAATCTTTTGGCCATTCATGGAAGCTGACTCTGTCAGCGTTTGACGCAGAGCAACCGGAGACAACACACCTCCTCGCCATCTTTGCTATCTTTTTCACGCTCTGGCTAAATGTTATCGAGACATGACATTCCGCGGAGTTACGGTACTTGCCAAATCTAAGTGACATTTCGAATAAAATCTTGAGACCGACTTTGACGCTAATTTAATTCATTTCTGTTGTGTTGAGAATTTTTTAATGAAAACTTTGCTCCTGAGGAGAAAATTTGTATTTCAACATACTGCTATATTCCAAGTTCTCCCACTTGGAAATCATGGATGGGTCTGAAATTTTCATCATAGGTGCATGTCCACTGTGAGAGATAATCTAAAAAGAAAAATCCAGAAATCCCAATGTATGACTTTATAATGATTTATTTGAGTAATACAGCTGCAAGTAAGTATTTGAACAACTATCAGGTAGAATTCTGACCATCAAAGACCTGTTAGTCCCCCTTTAAAAGTCCACCTCCACTCCATGTATTATCCTGAATCAGAGGACCTGTGTGAGGTCGTTAGCTGCATAAATACACCTGTCCACCCCATACAATTAGTGAGACTCAAACTTGTTACACGGCCAAGACCAAAGACCTGTCCAAAGACACCAAAAACAAAATTGTAAAACTCCATACGGCTGGAGAAATCATTTTAAGAAATGTATTTATTTTTGTTTATAATGTATGCTTTAGTCTAGTAGAGTATGCTAGGCTGGGAGTGCATTGCGACTCGGCCCCCACCCTTGTAAACCTTTTCTTATTAACAAAAGTGCGGAATAACTTTGGACAAGCAATAATGAGGGGGAAAAAACAAATAGTTTTTTTTAATTTGCACAGAAACTAATTAACTTGAAAAAAAATTAACTTGCAACTACAGGTAGGGTTAATGCAACAAAAGAAAAAAAAAATGCAAAACAACAGTTTCAGATGTCTTCGGTGGGGGTGACTCACCCCTTTTTCACCAAGAATGAATGTTTGTTTCTGCCATCATTTAAGCAGTTTTCTGAAGTGGCTCATAATAACATCATTAAAATTTTGCAGTGCTCTGCAAAATTCAGTTTTATTTGGGTGATGAAATTCTACAAAATCATGGATGTCGTTCCATTTAGCGCAGATAGCTTTCATATTGGCACCTGAGACATCGTTCCTGCCTTCAGCCTTATCAGACGACATCGCCTCCCATCCTCGCCAACACTATCCCAGCTAACTCCTGCTCGTTCACGAAAATAAGAAGTAACTTTTTTACTTCCTCCAAGATCTGTGGCCTCTGCTTGGTCAACACGGTTGCTCCTTTAGCAACATCACTTGCTTTGAGGACTTCCTTGTGTTTCAAAATGGTGCTGATCGTCGTCATACTTCTTCGATACCTCAGAAACACGCACACCAGATTCGTGCTCAGCTTTTAAATCCTTCTAGAAGTCGATGGTTTTATGCACCACTTTCCTTTTTTCAGCACCAGCAGTTAAGCTTGCCTTCTTTGGTGGCATGATCAGGGGTTAATGTTGCTCAATTTGAATAAAAAAAAGTCACTACAATACTGGGAAACGTCCGCGAGCGGAGTGTGTGAGTCATCTGGTTGCACCGCGCGGGTTATGTTTTTTTCGGGGGGGTGTTCGAAAGCAAAAGCGTCATTGGTCAGCTGGTCCGGGTGTTCAAATACCAATTTTAGTTCGAACACCAAAGTAAAAAAAAAAAAAAATATCTCAAAAGTTTCGTTTTGTACGAAAACCAAGACATTTGAAAATAGGTACCACTGTATTTTCAGTATTCAATATTGTGCAAGCTGTCGGACGGTGCCAAGCCCAGATAAATGTAGAGGGTTGCGTCAGGAAGGGCGTCTGGTGTAAAACTCTGCCAAACATATATCACATGAATTCCATAACTTTTAGCGCGTAGGAAGAATGTTGTGTGGCCTTTCGGAAAGAGGTGAGACAGGCTCTAGATGGACAGGAACTATGGTTTCTTGCCTAGAAAGAGTACCACAGATGCATTATTTGCCTTGAGGATGGTTGTGGAAAAGTACAAAGAAGGTTAGAAGGAGCTACAGTACATTGTGTCTTTGTAGACCTAGAGAAAGCCTAGGACAGAGTACTAAAAGAGGAACTGTGGTAGTGCATGCACAAGTCTGGTGTTGCGGAGAAATATGTCAGAATAGCATAGGATATGTATGCAGGCAGCAGAACAGCAGTAAGATGTGCTGTAGGTGTGTCAGAAGAATTTAAGGTGGAGGTGGGACTGCATCAGGGATCCATGTGAGCCCCTTCCTGTTTGCGGTAGTAATGGATGGGCTGACAGATGAGGTTAGACTGGAATCCCCCTGGACTATGATGTTCGCAGATGATATTGTGCAGTGAAACCAGGGAGCAGACGGAGTAACAATTAGAAAGATGGAGGCACACACAGGAAAGGAGAAGAATGAAGATTAGCCGAAGTAAAACAGAATATATGTGCATGAATGTGAGGACCAGAGGAGGAAGAGTGTAGCTCCAGGGAGAAGAGATAGCGAGGGTGGACGACTTCAAATACTTGGAGTCAACAATACAGAGAATGGAGGGTGTGGTAAGGAAGTGAAGAAACGGGTCCAAGCTGGTTGGAACAGCTGGCAGAAGGTGTCTGGTGTGTTATGTGACAGAAGAACCTCTGCTAGGATGAAGGGCAATGTTTATAAAACAGTGGTGAAGCCAGCCATGATGTATGGATTAGAGACGGACAACAGGAAGGAGTTCTGGAGGTAGCAGAAATGAAGATGCTGAAATTCTCGCTCGGAGTAAGCAGGTGGGATAGGATTAGCAATGAGCTCGTTAGAGGGACAGCCAAAATAGGACGTTTTGGAGACAGGGTTCGAGAGAGCAGACTTCAATGGTTTGGACATGAGTCCAGAGGCGAGAGATTGAGTATATTGGTGGAAGGGTGCCGAGGATTGCGCTGCCAGGGAAAAGAGCGAGAGGAAGACCAAAGAGAAGGTTGATGAATGTTGTGAGGGAAGACATGAGGGCAGTTGGTGTTAAAAAAAGGAAGATGCAGGAGATGGGCTCCGATGGAAAAAGATGACATGCTGTGTCAACCCCAAGCGGGACAAGCCGAAAGGAAAAAAAGAAGAAGAAAGCAGTGAAGTAGTTGTCGAGTGTGCGCAAGAGGTTAACAATGGATTCGGTGATGAACATCCAGGAAGTGGGTCATGGTTAATGAATGACGTCACGCTCCCCTCCAAAAAAGAAAAAACATTCACATCATCCCGAGCTCATGGAGGGATGTCATTCCAGAAAGATGCTATGTGCTCGTCAATCGGGGAAGTTGCTCTATTGCACCACACATACCACGAGACAGGATGTGCATCGTGGCTTAAGATTGACATCCCTTCCAGCCAATGTGATGCCAGGAAAGTGCTACAGTGGTGGTCAATGGGTTACCAGCTCGAGAGCATCACTTTCAAACCAAGATACAATCCAGGATGTTTCCATTCAGTGGAATCCATCACCATTTTTTTCATAACTAGAGAAACATTTTCCGGGGAGGCCTTTTGTAACCTGAATCTTTAGTTTCTAAGGATTTTCATAAGTAGAGATACCAATTGTGTGTATGTCTATATCAATCCATCCATTTTCTTAGCTGCTTATCCTCACGAGGATCACTGGAGTGCTGGAGCCTATCCCAGCTCTCAACCGGTAGGAGGCAGGGTACAGCCTGAACTGGTTGCCAGCCAATCGCAGGGCACAGAGACAAACAGCCACACTCACAATCACACCTATGGGCAATTTAGTGTCTCCAATTAATGTTGCATGTTTTTAGAATGTGGGAGGAAACCGGAGTGCCCGGAGGAAACCCACACAGGCACGGGGAGAACCTGCAAACTCCAAACAGGCAGGACCAGGATCTAACCTGGGACCTCAGAACTGTGAGGCCAGCGCTTTCCATCTGCTCCACCGTGCCGCCCGTGCGTGCGTGCGTGTGTGTGTAGGCACACACACTGCCATTCCAATACTTTTGAAGGAGACTGTATATAAAAAGCAATACAATATAATCTGCATCAAACTCTGGACCGTATTTAATAAGATTATTAAATGTTTAAAAGTATCTTAAAGATTCCATGCAATTAGAAACATTAGGGTGTACCTGGTAAAAGGTTGACACGGAGGACTCATCAAAATCATGTCAAACCGCATTTTATTGAACTCATCAAGTGATATGCCCTGAGGATAAAAGTAGAAGTCAGAACAGGATTACATTTCAAAATAAATTTTCAAATTCTTTGAAACCAACTTACCTCAATGGTTCTGTTCCAGAGAGGGGTGTCGGGAAAATTATGCCTGTAGATCTGATTGGCAGTTGTGTTTATGTCTATGGCCGCCACTACCTCCCCAGATATTCCAGATTCTGGAGAAATAGAATACATTTGGAAAAACAATAGGTGGAACAGTGAATAAAGTACTTAGAATGTCTGCACCATAGTGCTGAGGACAAGGGTTCAAATCCCCCCACCTGTGTGGAGTTTACATGTTCTCCCTGTGCCTACGTCTGTTTTCTCAGGGCACTACGGTTTCCTCCCTCATCCCAAAAACATGCATTAATTGGAGACTCTCAATTCCCCGTAGATGTGATTGTGACTGTTTCTATGTGGACTGTAATAGATACTTTTCATTGACATCACACCGACACCGTGTTTGTTGTTTACGACGCCTTACTGGATGGCAAGATCATGTCTACATATCATGGTTCAGAAGCAATAAGTGCATACTACAATGTTTTGGCTTATCATTTGATCATTTATCTTGAAAGTGCTTTGACAAATGAACACTGTAATCAGAGGGGATTGGGGCACTTGTGCTGGAGTAAGGAATAAAGACGCCCCATGTGAAACTCGAGAGTAAGTATCGTTCCGTTCTTATTAGATTGAGGTATAGTACTTCTTGTATATAGGAAGTATGGTGTGATTGTGTCGACATCAGCGGGGCGCGAAGAGACAGGACGATAAGGAAGTGAGCGAGAGAGGTTGGTGGGAGTGGGGGGGGGTTAGTGAAATAAATATCCACCACGTTAAAAAGTACAGTTGGACTCCAGTCTATGTTATTCAATAACACGACAGCAACATCATAACATGGTGTCATCGTGACGGTAGTAATTAACGGGGAGAAAAATTGAACGAAGACGACGAGGAGGGATTCGGTGTTCTAACTCGTCCAATTTACCAGATGCGTGGCGGAGATTCAAGCAGCACACCGAACTCATGTTCACGGGACTGCCTAAAAACAGAGCTGAAGAGGAAAAGTGCAGTTTCCTCCTGCTGTGGATCGGCGTTAAAGGACGGTATGTCAGCAATACGCGGACACTGACTGGAGACAAAGATAAGTTGCTAAAGACTTGTGAAAAATTCTCTGATTTCCTCACTCCAAAAGCAAAACCCGTATTTGCTAGATATAAGTTTCACGAGAAGGCAAAAGGTAACTGAGTCATTTGAGCACTTTTTGACAGAACTCAAGCTGTTGGTTTAAAACTGTAACGACACAAACAGCGATGAGATGGTCAGAGACCGCATACTTTTCACTATCAACTCTTAGGGTGTGCGCAAAAAGTTACTCAGCCAGGGGCCGGAGTGCACGCTCAAAAAAAGCGATTGGCATAGCCCACTCCAACGATTTAGGAAAAGTGCAGCTAAAGGCAATGGTTATCCACCGCAAACCAAAGTTTTACTGCGGGTGCTCGTAGGCATATTGCAGCCTAAAGACCTCTGTAAAGATATGTAACAAGTGTGGAGGATACCACAGTGAATTAGCTGAATGCCCAGCAAAAGGTAAACAATGTCTGAAGTGTTAGAGCCCTTTTTCTGTGTGTTCTTACAACCATAAGCCACACAATGAAATACCATGATGAAAAGGCCATAAGACGCTGATAAGCAAGCCAATATTCACAAAAAGATCAGAAAAAAAATGTGAGTTGTATTGTACTTTTGCCATCCAGTAGGCGTCGTAAAGAAAAGTCATGTCACTCATGACAACACATGAAAAGTATCTTGGCTGACAACCAGTTTAGGGTGTATCCCGGTTTCTGCCCAAATATAGCCGGGATAGACTCCTGCACTCCCACGACCCTTGAGAGGATAATTGCTTCAGATAATGGATGGATGTAAAACAATATTGCATACAGTAGTCACTGTGATTTGGCAGGCGCGATCGCACCCGCGCGCCATCGCACTCGTAAATCTCCAGTCAAGGAGGAAAAATCACACACGCGTAAAATTCAAGAGTAGAAATATATAGATGTTGAAAGACGTCGCTTATTTTGTATAGTCTTGACCAATGCAAAAGCGCACTTGTCGCACATTCTCAGTGCACTTCAAAACCGATCCAGCACAGAGAACCACAGCCTGATCTTTTTTTTTTTTTTTGTTAAACACAGAAGCACACGGTCTACTGCTCAGCCTACTCCTACTTCCTTGTTTACCTGACACCACCCACCTCCAGCTCTTAAAGGGGTACAATGATAATTACAAACACCGTCCAGTGCTTTAGTTGGCGACACAGCTTGGGCAACGTAGAGCAAAGAGAGTTAGACATGCGGCTTATGTTTACTCTCGAAAATAATGGTAAAAGTAAAAAAAAAAATAGTGCTGTTGCTTTAATGAATGTCGGGGTAAGTTAATAATAGGAGAAAAAGTGGTGAAACTGGACGAAATGTTCTCTTTTTTTGAGTAAAAAAGTCTGGTCTGAAGCCGAAGTAGAAAGTACAGGATGAGATGGTGTATAATGTTGAAATTCCACGTTGGCACAGCCTGATCGAGGATGAAAGCACAGACAATACAGTGCACAAAAAGCTAATTCTGTATTTTAAATATAGGAGGCAGCATAACATTAACCATAAAACTGTTTGGGAGCATCATTCAGCTTTCAACATGCATTGCTACAGATATTCTGCAAGCAATAATTCAGTTTTACACCAAGAAAAACTGATAGGGATATCATTGTTTTTTGAAAAAAATAAATGAAACAAAGTTGGAAGCGACCTTTCAAATGGATAGTTCATAGTTGGCTTAGTTTTGTTGGCAATTAATTTTTTGTTTGTTGACATCTCGCAAAAACACAAAACACGCCGCTGAACGTACAAATATATTTACTCAATTCATAAACAGGCAGTAGCAAGCAAGTCAGGGGTACAGCAGTGCAATACTTACTTTTCAGAGAATAATGCATCCCACCTATCCCACTGTAAAGCTCAAGCACTCGGAGAGTTTCCATTTTAATTGTCTTGTCTTGTTCAACTGTACAACAAAACGGACTGCGTATGCTAACCGTTTGCGGTGAGTAGCCGCAAAGTTCTCGTTGGGAGTGGGTCTACTTGATCGGTGTAAAAATCACGAATAATGGAGCGAACGTGCAAATTCCGTTGACCAGCACTTGGACACGGTACGAAGACCTTTTTTCATTCTTCTTCTTCTTCTTCTTCTTCGCCTTCTTCTTCGCCTTCTTCTTCGCCTTCTCCTTCTTCTTCCGCCTCCTGTTCCTGCTTCGCCTCTCTGATCTTAAAAAAAAAAAAAAAAAGAGAGAGAGAGAGAGACTGGATAGCGCATACACATCGAGCGATATGTAGATTGGATGAAGCCAGTTGGCCGCCACCTTGGTACTCCCAAAACGCGCGATGGACATGGTTTACAGGTTGGATTGTGATGGGGGTTTTCTCAAAGTTTGGCGTGTGAGCTTGACATTTTTTCAGTTCTGGAAACGTGAAGGATTTTTAATTCGACTTGGTAAGCCCAAAAAGGCTAAGTGCAAAGGAAAGACATATGACACAGTGACCATCAAGAAACCTTGCATATTATTATTATATTATGCAGGGCTTGATTTCCGTGACGTTAACTTTTTCGAAACACTGCTAAAAAAAAAAAAGAAAAAAAATGATAGAAATTCTATAGAATTTTGGATAATTTCTACTGAAAAACCTGTTCAATAGAACTTTGGTTGGGATTTTATATAGAAATTCTAGAGAACAATAGAATTTCTAATAAGACTTGGGTCCGAATGTTCTATAGTTCTTTACAAATTCTTTAGAAATGTTCTATAGAATTTTTTTAGCAGGGAAATATGCTGTGAAGCATTACTATCATAACATAGCAAAACAATACGCATTTTTGTCATTAAAAACATTAATTTTTAAGTCAATTGGTTAGATATATTTTGGGGAATAAGGAGTCGCAATGGAAAATACATGCGAAACGCATTGTTCATTTATTGTCTCCGCGACATTCTATTTCAGACTGAAAATTTATACTTGTTTCCTCGCATTTGAAATTCAAATTCAGTTTGTAGAGTTCTGTGTGATGAGAGTCATCAAATATTTCACAGAAAATGTGTTTTCTTGCTTATCCACTGATGAAGATGATCGCTTTTTCCCGAAAAACAGTTGGCCTATAAAGGTGAAGCAGCGAGTGAACAGTGAACAACAACTGTAAACAAAACATTATTCAAGTGTGTTAAAATATTCAGAAAATAAAAAACCCTTTACAAACAAACTTTAACAGTGTCAAAGTAAATCTTACTAACTTGCCTGTGGAATGTTTTTTCACTGCGACGAAACTAGACCTGTCGCTGCACAGGTCGGCATGGTTGTTTTGGAAGTATCAAAATGCCGGATGGCAACTTCAGTTTTGGTGGCCAATGAGCCATCCAGTCTTTTTTTTTTTTTTTTTAGATAAGTGCTGTGCCTCTTCCACTTCCTCTTTTGTACTCTTTATTTGACTATTTTTAGCAATGTGTAGGCCTGGTTGCCTGGGGCCTGGGTCCATCCGCCTCTCCGTGCTGCCCCAAGCTGTCCCCTTGAGCCGGTGGAATGGTGGATGACTGATTAGAATCTCACAGTTCTAAGCTCAAATCCCGCTCGAGTGTAGTTTGCACATTAGCCCCGAGCTCTCGTGGATTTTCTCCGACCACTTCGGTTTCTTTGTGAAGATTCTAAATTAGGGTTCTCAAACTCAGTTACCTGGAGGCCGCTGGAAGCAATCGGGGTGAAGGTGGGTCGCATCGGGTTCTCCACGCGAAAATTTGTGATGGAAACTTTCAAATGTTTTTAAATATATGGATTTTTTTTTTTACACAAAATTAGATGAAAAATAAACAAATTAAGAATTAATCAGAAAATAAATAAATCTCTAATAAATAAATCATAGCCACTATAGAAGATTGTAGAAACCCCATACAGTTTCTGACTCAAGAAATCTCTTTCAGTTTGAAATCCTTCCTCTCGCACAGCTGAGCCACATTTGGCTTCAGGATGGAGCAGTTGAGACCCTCAGCAGGGCTTGAAGATGCTCATCAGTAAGACTGGACCTGTACTTGGACTTCAAGTTGCAGAAGAAGCTTTTTGCACAAGTATGTGCTCCCAAAAAGGCACATGGTTCGCTTGAACATTGTGGAAAGCTCAGGGAAGCTGGGGGTCAATTCTCTCAAAAATTGCCCAAGCTTGTATGCTTTTCCGCTCACCCCTCTGAACTTTGCTTTGAGTTTAGAGTTGCACTGCAGGTCACCGAGCTCCCTTTGAAGCACAGGAGGAGCATCTTGGACATCAAAAGAGAAGTGATCCGTAAAAAATTTAAATGTGACTCTGTGTCTTGAAGTCTGCAAATCTGTGATCAAATTCCTCTTGTTGGTTCAAAATGATAACATTCATCTCAGCACTGAATGGTGGGTATGCCTGCATCAACGAGTACCTGAAAAATGGCAAAGGTTTGTCTGAGAAAGCTGAGCTTTCCAGAACACAGGGTTTGTGGAGAATGCACTCACGTTGTGATCGGCAGAGCTGACAAGCTTCCCCTGGCCTTGTAACTACTTGTTCAGTACATTAAACTCCTGTGTGATATCAACAAGAAAAGTGAAGTGCATGAGCCATTTGGGATCACTTAGCACAGGAACAGTGCCCCCCCCCATCCTTCTCCATGAAGGTTTTCACTTCTGCTCCCAACTAAAAAACAAATCTCTTCAATGCGTTTCCCCTGCGTAGCCAACATACACCGGTGAAGTAGAGCACGGAACCTTCTGTGCTTTAAACCCCTGGATCTTATGTGATTGATGCATTTCACAACGACAGACAAACTTCAGGCATCTGCTGCAAAGGGCCTGCTGTTGGATAAGGTGATGTAGAGCATGGTCTCCTCCTCACCCTCCTCTTTCAGTTCTTTTTTAACAAGTTCCACAAGTCCATTTTTACTCCCTGTCATTGATGCCGCTGCATCGGTCGTTATTCCAACAAACCTCTTCCATGGCAAACAGCTGATGAAATATCACTGATCACTTCAAAATTGTCCTAAACCCCATGGACATAAATTGAGACCTGGGCAAAGTCGGTGATGTCTGTGAGCTCATCAAGAGGGACTGAGTATACACTGAAACATTTTGCTTTCTCACACAGTTGATCATAACAGTCACTTGATAGAGCAGACACATGCTCTTCCACGGTGTTGGCAGAAAGGCTGATGTTGCTAAACCTGACCTTTCTTTTCTGGACAGATAATATGTAACATGCACTTTTTTGACAAATTCACCTTTGCTTTCCTGCTTTAGCAATCATCTCATTGACCATGTAGCTAGCCCCGACTGCTCTTATTATTTTATTATTATTATTCTTTTTGGTTGCTATGTTAACGAAATCTTGTTGCCTCAGTCGACATGTTTTAGATTGGATTTTGCATACAGCATGTCTAGTTGTGTAATGACGTTTCAAATTGTATTCCTTGTGCACCGCAATGTTCTCTGTGCAAATAAGACACGTAAGGGTGCCCCTGTGCTCAACAAAGAAATAATCCATTTCCCAGTTTTCCTGAAATTGTCTGTATTCATCAAAAACCTTTCTCTTCACAGCAGGCTTTGAAAAAGACATTTGGAGCTGTGTAATACTGTATGTACAATTCCACTTGGTGTCACTGTCACGTTGACGTTTCACTGAAGCACGGTGAACGTAATTTTCACAATGTACGTCAGTTCCACTTTTTCTGTCCCACTCAACTCCCTCAGAAGGGTTGCGTCAGGAAGGGCATCCGGCGTAAAAATTGTGCCAAACGTATATATGCGTCCATCTGAGATGATACGCTGTGGCGACCCCGAAAGGGACAAGCCGAAAGAAACACACACTCAACAGCAACTTAACAATTAATGAGGTTGCAACAAGCCTGGCCAATGTCCCATCCCCGAGAGCCACATATCCCACAGTGAATACTAGGTTTTTTTAGCTGCATACACAACACTTTAAAGTGCCATTGAGATCAATTATGTGCGGCCCGCACTACCCTTAACCTTTCACATTAAGGCAGGGGCCACAAACTGTTTACACATCTTGCTCTAAATTCTCCGAAGATGTCAGTGCTATTTTTGTTTTATAACTTCCTTGCGATTGGGTAACGAGCTCTGGGTGTACCCCGCCTTTTTCCTGAAAATAGCTGGGATAGGCTCCTACACAACCGTGACCCTTGTGAGAATAATTGGATCATAGTCATATTACAAAAGAAACAACAATGACAAGAAAACAAAAATAATGAATCAATCAGTTTATCAACAATTATAATATTATTATTATAAACAGTAAATAAATCAACAATAACAAAACGACAAAGTTAGCAAATACGTATTAATAATAATGCGTCAGTGAATCCCTCAAAGATATTAAAGTGTGTTCTTTTGCTGTTCTTTTGCAGTGTTTTGCTGTAATTTTAATGCTTTAGTGTTAATTTCAAATTCGTTTAGACATACCTCCTAATTACCTTGGGGGTAGATTTTTGAAAATATATTTTTGTGGATGAAAACGTTCCGATACATAATGTAATATTTTTGCAGATATCTTCATTCTTATTTTGAAGAAGGACTCCAAAAGAGCCGGCACAGTGGTTCACCTGGAAAGTGTAGGAAAGCCTTCTGAGGTCCTGGGTTCAATCCCGCACCTGCCTGTGTGGAGTTTGCAGGTTCTCCCAATGCCTGCGTGGGTTTCCTCCGGGTACTCTGGTTTCCTCCCACATTCCAAAAACATGCAACATTAATTGGACACTCTAAATTGCCCCTAAGTGTGATTAAATGTGCGGCTGTTGGTCTCAATGTGCCCTGCGATTGGCTGGCCACCAGTTCATGGTGTACCTTGCCTCTTCCCTGTTGACAGCTGGGATAGGCTCCTGCAAGAAAATGGATGGATGGAGTCCAAATGCAGTCACTCATATTTGAAAAATGTACAAGTGTGGTCAGTAATGCCAGCAGATATAAAGTTGCAGGTGTGATTAGGGATGGACTCTCAAGAGCTTAAAATAATTTACTGGATTAATATAACATAACTGTAAATAAAAAATAAAATAAACAAACGTCGTTGCCCTTGATGCCTCGTTCCCGCACTCCCGTTTGCCTGACTTCTGCCCTGTACCGACCCACACCTGTCCCTTGACTACCCTGGTAAGCCTGCCGTTACTATTACCTCTGCTTGTTTGGACTGTCTGCCTGATCCCTGACCTTGGACCGAATAAAGGTTACCTCTGTACTGCATGCTTGTCTTTGGAGTCGTGCATTTGGGTCCACCCTCGAGCCCTGTTCGTGACAACCTCTGAAAGAACTTTGCCCATGTTCCGGGGGAGGCTGGGTCAAGTGCGAGTGGATGATATTCCCCACCACCATTGCTGAGGCAGCTGACCGGAGCTGTGGATGTAAGGTGGTAGGTGCCTGTCGTGGCGGCAACCCCCGAACACGTTGATGGACACCAACAGTAAGGAATGCCGTCAGGCAGAAGAAGGAGTCCTTTCTGGCCTGTGGAACTCCTGAGGAAATTGCAAGGTATCATCTGGCCAAGTGGAATGCAGTTTCGGTGGTCGCTGACACCAAAACCCGGGTGTGGGAGGAATTCAGTGAGGCCATGGAAAAGGACTTCAAGAGAGCTTGTGCACCGTCAACACAATGTATCGTGAGGATGCAGCCTTGCTGGCCTCAACGTGAGATGCTGTGAGTCGGTGAGGAGAATATTATGAAGACCTCAATTCCACCAACACATGAGGAAGCAGAGTTTGGGTTCTTTGAGGCAGGCTCTTCTATCTCTGGGGTTGAGGTTGCTACTGCAACATCCCATGCACATCAGGGACAGTGCCTCTGGATTGGCAGACCGAGATGGTTGTCCCGCTTTTTAAGAAAGGGGAGTGGAGGGTGTGTTCCAACAACAGGGGGATCATGCTCCTCAGCCTCCCTGGTAAGGTCTATTCAAGGGTGATGGGGAGGAGGATCCGCCGAGAAGTCGAAACTCAGATTCAGGAGGAGCAATGTGGATTTCATCCTGGCCATGGAACAGTGGACCAGCTTGACACCCTCGGCAGCTCCTCGAGGGTGCGTGGGTGTTTGCCCAATCAGCCTCCATAAGTTTTGTGGGCTTAGAGGCTTTCGATTGTGTACCTTGGGCAGTTCTGTGGTGGGTTCTTTGGGAGTATGGGGTGCTGAACCCCCTGATATGGGCTGTTTGTTTCCTGGACGACCGGTGTCAGAATTTCATCTGCATTCCCGGGAATATGTCGGACTACCAAAATGAGATGGAGTTGAGGGTATCTGCTCATTGGAGCAGGTGCACGCCGGGTGAAGGACAGACACACCCATGGCAGTACCCCCCTAACCACCCACCCCCACAATGGCAGGCACTGGCCGGTCCAGGGACCTCAGGATGCAACGCATGGGGAGGAGGAGGCCTGGCAGGCGGGACCAATGAGGACACTTGAGCAGGCTAATGTGAAAAGCTGGGTGGATCAGCATCAACTTCGGGACTAATTTCACAGTGACTGGATTGATTACCTTTGTAATTGGGAACGGACCAACAAATCTGGGAAAGACTTTCCGCGATTCCACACGGAGTGGGAGGCCTTTAGTCGACAGCCAGACTCGCTGACCTACACTGTAGACTGGAGCTGGTGCCCTCCTACAGTCAGCCGCAGCCTTATAAGAGTGCCCCTTGTGCAGTAGCATCGGTCGGGCTCGCTCCTAGGTTCCCTTGCAGTGCCTCACAATGGCCAACGCAGACGGGACTAATGAGTTGGAATCTACATACGGGAAGAGAGACCGTGGATAACATTGCACTATGTGAAAGGGGGACATGCTAGTGGATTCTCAGGGAAGAGTTATGCGCGTATTTAACCCAGATCAACTGTTGGCTCCACGAGCGTGGTTCGCGAGACCTGAGACACCGGAGCCCCACTTTCAAGTCCTGATCTACGCGCTTGGTCTGGCCATTGGTTTCCAGGTGATGGTCTGAGGAAAGTCTAATGTTGGCCCCAAAATTCTTTCCAGAATCAGGAAATGAACTGGGGCCCCCTGTCGGAAACCACGTCATTGGGAAGGCCTCGCAATCTGAATATGTTATTTATCATAAGCTCGGCCGTGAATGGGACTTTAGGTAGAGGAATGAAATGAACCATTTTGGAGAAGTGGTTCACTCTGAGAGAACAGTTGCGTGACCTTGTGAAACCGGTACCCCAGTCATGAAGTCCAGAGAGATGTGTGACTCTAGTTGTCAGGTTCATCAGAGTGACATTTCGTTAAAATTGTTGAAAAATAAGGAGGAGACACTCCGAAGAGGACTGCACCCCACACTTCTCCACCATGCTCTGGGACAATTCTCCCCAGCCCCTTATTTTCATTTACAGTCACAATTACAACATCCTCAAAAGGGGGAAGGCAGAAGCATTGTTTTAATTGAAATATTGTGTCATATGTCAGACGAGTAAATGGAAAAACATTCCTAAGCAGTTTAGAATTAGTAAGTATGGCAGAAGTCATTTCGAAGTTTTCCTCCAGGTGCCTTCCATCAATCTGACTAGGTCTGGTCTTCTGCAGCCGGCTACTTCCTCTTTTGAGCGCAGATCTTTTACGTGTTGAATTGCTGAATAAAGCTCTATAGCAGTGGTTCCCAAATTCAACCTGGGCTCGGACCCCCAGTGAGTCATTCAAAAAGCTCCCGGACCCACAACCTCAACTTTCGTCAATAATGTAGTGCTTGATACAGCTATGCCATTCTGATACAAAGAAATACTCAATTTTAGTGGCTCGCGTGCTCTTGCTTTTTATTTTTGCACAATAAATCAAAACGTGGTACAACACTAGAAAGGGCAATTCTCACATCATGATTAGCTTCCAGACGATTTCGTTTTTTCGTCTTTACATCTAATAGAGATGAAAACCCTGCCTCACACTTGTACGTAGTAACAAAGGGAACATAGAATTCCACGGCTGATTTGGTGAGTTTTGGGAATAGTTCCAACCCCTCGCACCAAAAGGTGCTGTTTGACGTGTTCTCAAATTGTTGATGGATGGCATCTGAATAACAGAGTTCGATGAGTTCTTCCTTTTTGTCGTCGTTGTCGTGCATCGTGTCAAGATTGAAGTCAAAAGGATCTTGAACCCATGATTCTTCTTTTCCAGGAAATTCATCAGGTGTAAAATAGTGGTCAAAACTTCCCCGCAGTGTTTTCAAATGCTGCTGGATTTCTTCTTTGATATCATCTTCTCTCAGATTGAGGCTGTCAAGTGCTGGGAAATTAGCTATCATTAGTTATCATTTCCCACTCGTTTCTCCCATAAAGCCAACTTCTCTAGAAAAGCTGAAAGTTTCTCCTTCCCCCAGATAATGTTGACACTTGGGCCTTGCAGTGAAAGGTTGAGCTGATTCAACAATCTGAACACGTCAGCGAGATATGCGATCCTCTGGCGCGTTTGTGAGCTATCCAATCCATCAGCCAGGGGGTTGTTTTGATGTTGAAGAAACTAAACAACCTCGTCATAGACTTCAAAGACTCGCCTGAATACCCGCCCTCTTGAGAGCCATTGAACTTGTGTGTGGTACAAAAGCACCATGAACTCAGACCCAACTTCTTCGCAAAACTGACTGAAAAGTCGGTGATTCAGAAGCCGTCTCCTAATGAAGTTTACAGATCGAATCATGACTGACATTGCTGATGACAAGCCTTCGGGAAGAGTCTTCATCAAGAGAGCTTCCCTGTGTCATATGCAATGGGTGACGCTGACATGCGGAGCCACTTTCTTCACGAGAGCGGCAAAACCGGAACGGTTACCTAATATGGCGGGGGCTCCATCTCTGTAAATGAATCCTAGCTTTTCCAATGTGATCTCATGCTAGTCAAAGAATGTACTTACTTTCTCGAGGACGTATTGACGTCTGGCAGTTGTCTCCAGAGGCTCACAGAATCAGAACTCTTCAAATATCTTCTGCTTGTCTGCATCAAAGTATCTCACAAAGACCATGAGTTGACAGCAACAGGCTACATCAGTTGATTCATCCAACTGCAGGCTGAATTGTATTGGACTCCTTTTCAAGTTTTCGACAACTTGGTGAAGAATGTCTTCGCTCATATCTAGAATCCGCGAGCGAATGGTATTATTCGATATGGGTACATTCTGGTGTTTCTGAACTGCAGTCTTGTCCAGTGGTGCTGTGACAACGTCGATGACACATGGTTTTATCAGCGTCTCGGTGATGTGTGTTTTTTTTGGCTCGAACACATCGATAAGCCACGTGCAAAAGTCATAATTTGTTGGAAAACAAACTCAAATGCATTGGACTAGGTTACTGTCTTCATTGTTTCGACACAGAAGAAAAACAATGTTTTTTGTTCTTTTCTTCAGAAAAATATTTTATTATTACTCTGTCTCAGACATCATGTCACGGACCCCTGGAAAGACGTTTTTCACCCCCTGGGGGTCCGTGGACCCCACTTTGGGAACCACTGCTCTACAGAAAAGCATTTCTTCATTGCAGCAAAGCAAATGTATGATACAGGTATATTTACAATTATTCCAACAACGGTCGTCGAGGAATGGACAGAGGGTGTCACTCCCCTGAAGGCATTGCCGGGAGGGTTTATTTGCTGTTGACCAGCTGTGAATTTAAAAGATTGGCGTCTGAACCCGGCTCTATGAACGCGGTTGCCCTGAGTGTCTGTCCTCGCAAACACAGGGTGACAAGAGGAAGTGCTTAGTCCGGACTGGCCTAAATGAGGTTGAGACGCACCCAAGTCGCAGGGTGTGAGGGTGCAGGTACTGTGATGGCAAGCTTAGTATGTGTGTGAGTGAGACAGGACTCCCCCGGGTGTCTGCAGCGAAAAAGCGAGAAAAGGAGTGCACACAAGTGTGTGTGTGTGTGTGTGTGTGTGTGTGAGAGATAGAAAAAGTTTAGTGATGGCAACCACAGAAGAGTCGTATTAAAAGGAGCCAATAAAGCAATTTGAGCAGCAAACCAGTGCTTTGTGCCATTATTGTTTCTGCCACTGAACTTCAGCGGTACAACAAGAGAAAGGAGTTAATCCCGAGGAGGACAACCTCGGCCCAAGAGAAAGTATCTCCTGACCACAGTCAGGCAACCATTGCAGAAAAGGTTAACAAATGGATATTTGACCTTGCGTTTTTAATATATTTGACTGAGAAATTGAACCATTTGAATCATGACCTGCGAGGTAAAGGTAAGATGTCAGTCACATGATAAGTGCAGTAAATTCATCCATCCGTCCATTTTCTTTGCCGCTTATCCTTACATGGGTCACGGGGAGTGCTGGAGGCTATCTCAGCTGTCAACGGGCAGGAGGTGGGGTACACCCTGAACTGGTTGTTAAATGCCAGTGTTATGTGTGCCCTTACTCATTGTGTCCTGCAGAGGATAGTGTTACCCTGACCACTGTTATTTGTTCACCTGCTTTTGTTCTGCTTCCGGGTTAGTTAATAAAGAGTTGTGAAGCTAAGCAGAGTCCGAGTGCAATCGTTGTTTTCTTAACCAAAAATAAATGTGGCTGGATAAAGCTGAGTTTAAGAAGTTCTCCAGGAACAGTTACGAAAGCTCTCGACAGGTTATGGGCCCAGGAAGGACAGTCTAGAGCAAGGTAACAGAACAAGAGAACTGTTAGCATCCAAGAAAACGTCTAATTAAAACAAAATGGCGAGAGCCGGGATTCCCCAGCAGATGATGTTCGACTGAACAGAAGTATGATCTGTGGGAGACATGATTCCTGAGCCGGTTACATATTCTAAAGCTAAAGGACACCATCCTATGTGTACCAACAATTGCAGAAGCATTAGCTGCAGACCCAGAGAAAAACGCAGACTGTTATACCCAGTTGGTTAATGCACTCGATGATAAAAGCCAATCTTTGATAAGACTTGAAGCTTCAGTAGATGGAAGTAAAGCGCTCAAAAATGTGAGGAAGCATTACTCTGGAAAGAGCAAACTTAGAATTCTGAACCTATACACTTCATTGACCACTGTTCAAATGGTAGAAAATAAAACTGTCACAGATTATGATCATAAGGGCCGGGAATATCGTTTCAGCCCCCCGTGATCCAGGAGACAACATAAGTGACGGGCTGCTTGTAGTAACTGTTTTGAATGGACTGCCAGAATCTTTCAGACCGTTGGCTGTCCATGTTACACAAAATGAGGACAATGTTATGGACCTCAAGAGAAGGCTGAGAGTCCATGAAGAGTCTGAAAAGATGAAGGTTACTAGTCGTATTGACGGCATGATGAAGACGAGCTCAGTACAAAGCAGAGGAGACACCAAAACACACGAGAAGAATGGAGAAGCCAGTCTGATATGTTACAAGTGTGGACGAAAACGACCTATCAGAAATAAGTGCAACCAAAAGGTCTGGTGCGGACTCTGCAGAACCAACACACACACTGAATCGTTATGCAAGAGAAAGGGAAGTTAGAATCCAGATGCGTGCAAGGTCTTTTCATTGGATATGATAAGTATAGCCCGTCTTATTTGGTGTACTATGTGGACACAGAGAAGATCCAGGAACACAGGCTGGTGAAATTCACAAGCAGGACAGCCGTAGAAAAAGAAACTCAGACAGAAGGGTCACACATTCAATACCATGATAGAGAGGTATTCAGCAGCAAACAGGGCATTGAGATAAATGAGGAGGCAAAAATTGAAGAAGCATCACATCAAAATGTCCAAAGTGATGTTTCAGAGCCTGAAGGTGAAAAGCATGGGACTGAGGGAGAGACCAGAAGAAACCCACCGAGAACTAGAAGAAAGCCAGGTTACCTACAAGATTATGAGACTGATGATACAACAGACAAAATGGTAATGTGTGTAGATTACTGCTATATCGCTGTCTGTGACATACCAGAAAATTATCAAATCATTCATTGATTGTGAGGTGTACTTAGAACAGCCCGAAGGCTATTAGAAAAAGTCCAAATCAGAGGAAAGGTTGGTGTGTAAATTGCAGGAGTCCTTGTATGGCCTTAAACAGGCAGGCAGCAACTGGAATACTCTATTACATGCATATATATCTGAAACCTTTTCATCCAAAATCTTGCCAATACTCTGTACTCAAGGGAAAGGGTTATTCTGATTGTGTATGTTGATGATCTTATTGTCGCTGCTAATACTGAGGAGATTGTGAAAAGTGTTTGTCACGAACCTCTGGTGCAGGGCTGGACCCAAATGCAGGACTCTGAGACGAGGGCAAGATGTCAGACGTAGTTTTATTCAAAGCTGAGGTCAAACACGGTGTAAGCAGTCCGAGAAGGCAGAGGTACCGAAACACTAGGCTAGGCAGGATCCAGAAGACATGCAGCAAGGTCTGATGACTAGGAGACAAACTAGGAAACATGAACTAGGACTTGACTATGAGACATTAAACTAAGACAGGACTAAACTATGGTGGCACAGAAACGCTGGACGAGGATAACTCAACACTACACTTTTTCCAGTGGTGGAGATTCATACTGTCAGTTACTACATCTCACTAACTCAGGGCACAAACGAACTGGCAAATGTCAGTAAGAAAAACTCCAACTTAAATGCCTGTCTAATCACAGTCAGGTGACAGGTGTCACCGCCCAGAGCAGTGGCGTGGCCACGCCCCTGTTGGCAGTGGCCAAGTCTTGCTCATGACAGTGTTAATGGGATGCTCACTGAGAGGTTTAAAATGAAGGACGTGGGAAAATTGAACACATTTCCAGTAATAGATTTCAAACAATCAGATGGTCAAGTCACTATGGCTCAAGAAATATATGCAAAAAAATTCTCACAAAATATGGGATGCAAGCCGGTACACCTCGAGAGACCCCATGCAAGTCCAAACTTGAATACACCGATTATGCTAAAAGATTGGAAGAGCCAAGGGTGCATAGAGAGGCTGTGGGAAGTTTGATCTATTTGGCCACATGCACTAGTTCAGACTCAAAGGATGACTTTGTTGAAACAAATTGGCATGGAAGCACACATTAAAAGTTAGTAGATGAGGGTTCAGTGTTTCTTTTAATGCCAAAATTATCCACAGATTTCACATATAAACATCTGTAAATTGGAAACTATTATCGAAATTCTTCTCTCGCTCAGATATTCTGATGAACCCGGCTGGAAAACTGACAACCAATCAGTGTTTGCTACATCAACAGTGCTTCCTGTCCAACCCAATTCCGTGTGGATACGGTTTCACCGAACAGACCACGTCAACTATTTGGCATTTTGTGGCCGATTTTTGTGAGAAATAATTACAAACAAACAAAACAAAAATAACAATGTACAATGTTCAAGCATATGCGTTTGAACCAGAATACACAGCCAGAACTTGACATGTTGGAGAGGGGGGTGTGACGCTGAACCATAACAACTGTCGAAAAATATGGAACTCGGAGATTTTCCAGACAGGCTCGTTTTAAAAGACTGGTGTTTGCGTTCTCTTTGTGACCTAATGCCAACTCTGGCGGAATCCCCGTGTTGTCGTGAATTTGAAAAGGTTGAACAAAAAATGAATTGTATCAGAGTGAACTTAGATCCCAATCAGCATGTCTGCTTCACTTCCTCAGATAGATTGTTTGTTTGGAGGAAGATATGTTACATTTCAATTTACTTATGATCCATGACAGTTTGCTGAAAGGACCACTTGCACATCCAGTCGAAAATCAAACTACAAATTTTTAATGTTCTTGGAATCCAAGTTTATCAAAAATGCGAGCTTATTTTCTGAGTATGGCACAGGACAAGCTAATGGTTTATTTATACCTAGGACTTTCCTGAAGTGATTACACGCATATATCCATCCATCCATCCATCCATTTTCTTAGCTGCTCATCCTCACGAGGGTCACGGCAGTGCTGGAGCTTATCCTACCTGTTAACGGGCAGGAAGCAGGATACACCCACGCAGGCACGGGGAGAACATGCAAACTCCACACAGGGAGGGCTGGGATTGAACCCGGGACCTCAGAAGTGTGAAGCCAACACTTTCCAGCTGAACCATCATGCTGCCACGTATATATCCTTACATTATTTCATATTGTGCGTACATTAACACCAAAAGGAATATCTACAAATATTCATCATTACTTGACAACTTCAAATATAATTCTAGTACCAAGCTCTGTTTCAAATTCATTTATACCCTATTTATGGAAGATTTTAGATTACTGTAGATCAAGAGGTTGGCTCCAGCACTCCTGTGACCCTTGTGAGGATAAGCGGCTATGAAAATGGATGGATAGATCGGGGGATGGGGGGAGGGTTCCAAATTGCAAAAATCATTTTGTAATGAAATGTACACATAGCATGTACTGTATGTGTTAAAGATTTCTGTCGATAGCTGAAAAATGTTTATTTAAATCTATTGATAGGTTTTACATAATGGTAGCATATAATCAGTTTACCTATTGGATACATGGTAACCTCGTACCAAAGAGTAGGATCCCAATCCCATCTCGTGTGGTGAATAGCATTTGAAAAAGTTCCCTGAAGAAGATGGTGTTTACAAAGGATATCACAAAGTCATATATTGACAATCTATTAACATGAAGACTAATACCCTGTTAGATCTGTTTGTACACACATACCTCGTGACTGAAGTTTATTTATAATGAACCAACTTTTACATACATGCAATTCATGTCTAAACAACATTAGTTTTATAGACATTGACATAAACCATTTCTGGTTTGGTGCAAAACAAGTACACAGGCAAAATAAAGACATATTTTATTGGCCAACATTCAACATTCATCCTTCAGAAATAATTTGACACATTATCTGGACTACATTTTTCATTTCAAAATTTGAGACTGTACATGAGTGAAAAAAAAGCAGAATAAAGTCTGTGTTGGAACAACCCATAGTTGTCACAACCACATTATTGTCATACAAGAAAGAAAAGAATACTCGAAGCTAGTTCCATTATTTATAGATTTTTATCAGTGAACCGGGACAAATGATTTTGCACAACAAAGTCCTTTTCTGTTGTTGCTCCTTTGATGCAATGTTCTGTGGGATATTCTGAAGCAGAGAGATGTCTTTGAACCTCAAGTTCACCATTCCTCAAGTAAACTTGTTCCATCAGTCGATGGTGCCATTCATCAGTGTCTGTGTCATCCTTTCATTTGGGACTCTAATTATTTGGGAGATCATTTGAATTCTAAAGAGTAATCATCTAAGAGTAAGAATTTATTTGGAAGACATACAGAACCAATCAGCAGTGTTGGTATAACAACACCCATCACAAAGTATCCATCCCCCCACCCATCCATCCACCCACCCACCCATCCATCCATCCATCCATCCATCCATCCATCCATCCATCCATCCATCCATCCATCCATCCATCCATCCATCCATTTTTTGATGATAATCTAAAAATAAAAATGTTTCCATCATAATGGATTTCAGATTCAAATTCTGCATAAAAAAACGTATAATATTAGCAAAAAGGTGCATCGAGGACCTTCTATACCCTGTAAGGGTACTACAAACAATGCACTGTGTTTAAAAAGGTACAGCACAGATGCCCTTGGCGTGATAGTCCAATAGTGATGTAGAGTGGGCATCTGAGGCTGCAGACCGATGTAGCATCACAGGCTACTGTGTCAGTTTGAGTTGGAGAAGCTCATTGATTTCGTGGAAGAGCAGAAAACAACCGACTGTGGCACGACCTACGCGAGGCCAGAATACATGGCTTTAGTGTCAGCTATACAAGAGTGCACGTATTTACAAAAGATGCTCAAAGGAATTGATAGCTATCAATATGGTCAAACCAAGGTATTCGATGACAACCAAGGAACACAGTTAAAAGAAAAGGGTGTAAAGATATTGAAATAAAATATTATTTCATAGGTGAATCAGTGAATAATGGGAAGATTTGTCTAAAATATTGTTCCACTGACAATATGATTGCTGATTTGATGACACAACCAGCCTCCAAGCTGCAACTGAAGAGATTTGCATGATATTTGTTTGGCACTTAACGTGCAAGAAGTGTGTATGATGTTTTTTTTGTTGTTGTTGTTTAATTTATGTACCACAATAAGCTAAGGTCGAGGCGGCACAGTGGCTCAGCTGGTAAAGCGTTGGCCTCACAGTTCTGAGGTCTCGGGTTCAATCCTGGACCCTCCTGTGTGGAGTTTGCATGTTCTCCCTGTGCTTGTGTGGGTTTCCTCCCACATCCCAAAAAACAATTAACATTAATTGGATACTTAAAATAGCCCCGAGGTGTGATTGTGAGTGTTGCTGTTTGTCTCGATGTGCCCAGCGATTTGCTGGTAACCAGTTAAGGGTGTACCCCGCCTCTACCCATTTACAGCTGGGAAAGCCTCCAGCACTCGCCACAACCCTTGTGAAGATAAGTGGCGAAGAAAATGGATGGATAATATTACTTCACATTGGATAGTTTATTGTACATGTGAATTTTAAGGTCAAGTGGGGGTATTAAATGTGTTATGTGCGCCCTTCTTCATTGTGGCAGTCTTACCCTCACCACTGTTATTGGTATTGTTCACCTGCTTTTGTTCCGCTTCCGGGTTAGTTAATGAAGAATTTTGAAGCAAAGCAGCGTGCGAGTGCAATCGTTGTTGTCTTAACCGAAAATAAACGTAGTTCCCGAGTTCCCGGAGAAAACCCACGCAGGCACGGGGAGAACATGCATGCTCAACAGAGGCGAGTCAGGGTTGAACCCGGAACGTCACTCCTCAGAACTGCAAGATCGACGCTTTTCATCTGCCCCACCGTGCCCCCAGTAAATTAATTTAAAGCAAAAATTAACACTTTTTAGTGCAAGCAGGTCATGTCACCCGTCACACAACTCTCACCAGTGCTCACGTGTAGCCCTCAGACTCAAAAAAGTTGGTGAGCGCTGTTAGTGTATCCTTTTCTTTAGTCTCTTTGGTCTTGCCTTTGGAGGGCAGCAATACTCTTTCATCGCATCCAGCCTGCCAAAACAGTGTTAGAAGAAGAAAAATTGTCGAACCAGAGATCCTTTTTTGGTATGCTTATTTTCGTACCCACGATAGACGTAACGAGTGTCGCACTCCTGTTTTTGATTAGGGGTAAATTTTTATACGTTATATTTAGTTAAATTTAGTGCAGGTCAAGTCTCAGTTTAAGTGACTGAAATTTGAATGGCGATTGTTAAAACTGCCTCTCTTTTTCAGCACCAGAAATGTCAAAGTCACTGAAGAAAATAGTGGATGAGAGCCGGGAGAAGAACCTTCCAGATGTTGAAATGTGTGACAGAGGCATTTCAAACATGCTGGATATACCCGGATTATGTATGTATGCTTTAGTTTAAGATCCTTATAAGTGAATGTACTCTCAGTGACATCCTGTTCGGGATTTCCAAGGATAAAAAAAAATGGTTGGAATAATGTATTTTAAGTACCAAATAATTCCTTGGACTGTGGTTAATGAGAAAGTAATATCTTTTTTGATTGCCTATTCATATTGTTCGCCTATATGCTAAAAAAAAAACAAGCAAGCGAAAAATGTGTGCTTTTTTTGGTCATTAATACATTAGATGATCAATTATCCCGTCCTTGTATGAAATATTCAAAATCCAACAAGAAGTGAGTTACATGTATAATTTTCCTTAAATTTCACCTATGAAAATTAAGCAAAAATTAGACTTCCTTAAGCTTTGAAAGCTCCTCTAACTACAAAGACTGACACCAAAGGTTGTCTTAAATTTAGGGAAGGTCTACAACTGGCTGAAAGTCCATAACTTGCTTTAGTCCTTAATTTCAAGTGAACTCCACAGCTGACTCTTGGCCACTAGATGAAAGTCACTGTTTCTCCAAATGTCAGTACTGTCACAGTCATTTCAAAATGGCTTTTACACACGGTATACAGGCTGTGTCGGTTAGAATGTCGTCTCCCCCCCCCCCCCCAAATAAAACATACGGTCCTGGGACATTCCCTGACTTAAAGGAAGATTTTGTCGAAAGTAATTGGAATGGGAGCACACATTAAAAGTTAGTAGATGAGGGTTCAGTATTGCTTTTAATGCCAGAGTTATCCACAGATTTCACCAAGAAATATTTTTAAATTGGAAAATTATTTTCGAAATTCCTCTCTCGCTCAGACATTCCAAAGAGCCCGGCTGGAAAACTGACTGCCAATCAGCGTTTGCCACGCCTGCAGTGGTTCCTGTTGTGACACCCTATTGCTCGTGGATATGTTTCACTGAACAGAGAACCTCCACTATCTGGCATTTTGTGGCAGATTTTTGTAAAAAATAATTTTCAACAAAAATAGCATAATGTACAGCGTTCAAGCCTGTGCGTTTGAGCAAGAATTACACACAGCCGACACTTGATGTAATGAGTGGGCGTGATGCTGACGAAGGACCACAACAAACCCAAAACATGGACCTCGGAGACGCTTCAGACAGGCTCGTTTCGAAAGACTGGTGTTCGTGTTCTCTTTGTGACCGAATGCCAACTGTGGCGGAATGCGAGTGTTGTCGTGAGTTTAAAAAGGTCGAACAGAAAATGGAGCATATCAGAATGAACTTGGATCACAATCAACATGCCTGCATGACTTCCTTGGATAGATACGAAGTTGTTTGTTTGGACGAAGATGTGTTGCATATCAATTTACTTAGTATCATTGACAGTTTGATGAAAGGACCACTTGTACATCCGGTGGAAAATCGGTGAGTACACATTGTTAATGGTCTTGGATCCCTTTGAATACTATGTCAATGCTATGCCACCGCTACGTGAATGCTATATGAATGCTCTGGGTTATGTCCAAAGTTGATGAAAAACGCGAGCTTATTTTCACGGCGTCGGAAAATTTAATGGTTTATTTATAACTGGAATGCTAAATTGGGACTTCCCTAAAGTGATTACACGTATATATCAATCCATTTTGTTAGCTGCTTATCTGCATGAAGGTTGCGGGAGTGCTGGAGCCTGTCAATGTGCAGGAGGCAGGGTACACACATACAGACACGGTAGGGTATGCAAACTCCACACAGGGAGGTCCTGGATTGAAACATAGTCCTCATAACTGTGAGGCCAATGCTTTACAGTTTTTTTTGTTTTTTTTTTTTAACAGCTGTGCCACCGCCACGGATATATCCTTATTTTGTATTGTGCAATCATTAATACCGAAATCAACATCTACAAATATTCATCAAAACTTGACAGCTTTAAATGTAATTATAGTACCAAGCTCTATTTCAAATTCATTTATACCCTATTTATAGAAGATTTTTGATTTATCTAGAGCCCTGTGATCCTCGTGAGAATAAGTGGCTAAGAAAGTGGATGGATGGATAGATCAAGGGAGGGGGGGTTCAAATTGCAAACTCATTTCGTAATTAAATGTACACATACAGTAGCATGCACGTGTTAAAGATTTCTGTCGGCAGCTAAAAATTTGTATTTAAATCTATTGACATGTCTTACAGAATGGAAGCATATTGCCAGTTTACGTATTGGATACATAGAAAGCTTGGACCAAAGAATAGGGTCCCAATCCCATCTTGCGTGGTTCAGAGCAGTATAAAACGAACCTTCATGAACCGCTTTATTTTTAATGATTAAAACACCCAGCTTTGTCAGTGTGGTTTACAAACAGCACCGGTTTCCGCTTCTGCACTACCCATGCACAAGGTCGAGTTATTCATATCCGGGTCACTCAAAGGCTAGTCAAACATGTCGGTTGCTAAGCGTAAAAGACAAAATGCTCATCCCTGCTAAGGCTTTATTTTGAAGGACATGTAAAAACCGGTTCCCATGAGCATTATCAATGGGAACCAAAAAATCGGTTCCCACCGTTTCCCAGGACAAAAATCAACGGAACCAAAAGATCGGTTACCATATTTGCCGAAATCCTCATGCCTGAATTTTTCTAGAACCAAGTGAAAAGTTCACTTAAAACAACTTATCATAAATTTGCCCAAGTTGACTGAAGAATAAGAAGAAAAATCTGTGACAAAGCCTGAAGGAATTTTAAACATGTATAAACACATGATAATAACTTGCCTGCACACTTTTATGGTATGTTGCCACACAATACTGTGATGACTTGACAAAAGTGACTACACGATCGTTTGTCTTGCCACTGAACAGGTTGTTGGGCGAGTGCACTGTTTACACATACAGTGACACTGACACTTGTCATTCGGAGCTGATGTATTCTGAAAAATTAATTGCAACTGATATACATGAACTGTATGGGTAACATTGTGTCTGGAGAAAATTATTGGTAAAGAATATTTGAACTATGTATAAATACCAAATTTATCAATGGATACATACTTCACGAGAATATTGTGATGTGGATGGTGACTCAAAAGTTGTCTCTTCATCACTTGGGCATGTTGAGAATACACAGGCCCCTTAGATTTATCTGTCTGTTTCAGGGATTCATCAATAAACTGTAGGAAAATAACTTATCAATTCATCAATATTCGGTAAGTAACGTAAAAAAATAAAAGAAAATGGAAGCAATATTTCTGATTTGAAATACACTTTCAAATAAATTTCTATCACGAGACAACAGGCAGAAGACTTGAAGAAAGGAATTTGTATCATGAAAAGTAACAAGATGCATTGGCCCAGGACATTGGGTTAATTTATAGATTAACTCTTACACTGAGTGTCTATCATACAATAAATTTAATGATAATAAAAGTTGGTATGAGTATCTTGTTGCTTATACAGCACGGACCCGCTTGTGTGGAGTTTGCATGTTCTCGCTGTCCTTGCTTGGGTGTCCTCCGGGTACTCCGGTTTCCTCCCACATTCCAAAAACATGCAACATTAATTGGACACTCTAAATTGCCCCTGGGTGTGATTGTGAGTGCGGCTGTTTGTCTCAATGTGCCCTGTGATTGGCTGGCAACCAGTTCAGGGTGTACCCCGCCTCCTGCCTGTTTACAGCTGGGATAGGCTCCAGCACTCCCTGCGACCCTTGTGAGGATAAGCGGTGAAGAAAATGGATGGATGGATAAGATTACTTCACATTGGAGGGTTTATTGTAAATATGAATTTTGAGGAGAGTCTTCCTTTAAGTCGTTACTGGTAGCTAGTTAGGAGCTGTATCCTCAACAAAAAAGTAATTATGTCTCTGTCTACTTTGTCATTTCATTTCCTTTGTACATTTCCTTTGTACATAGTGTGTACATTTATTACATAAATACACCGCATTCACGTTTCAAAATGGTTACAAATGACATGACAAATTTTTGTTCATTGAATAATTAATGGGATTTACATTCACCGAGTGTAACCCAGTTAAAAAAAATTGCCACAGTTAAAAGTAAAAAAAAAAATAGGGTAGCAATTAGGTTATAGGTTTTCTTTATACAAGGTGGTGGAATATTTCTTAAACCATGTGCAGAATTTATTGTCTTTTGGAGAGATTTGTATTTATTTATGTGTTTTATTAATTTGTGAAAAGAAATACTTTTGTCATTTTATTGTTGTAACCAGTGTTTGCGAAGGACAGGAAGTGACAGGAATAGTGATTGGAAGCATCTTTCATATTGATTCAGTTACTACCATCCCACCCAAAGAGACAACTTCCTCTGCCTTTGATGCCAATATGATCAATTTTGGCGATTCCCCAATATCTGCACAGTGGAAGAACCGACTACGACATAAACTAGCCCAAAAGTCTCATGTCTTCTCCTTGAATGAGTGGGATGTGGGATTGGCAAAGAGGATGGAGTATAGGATTCATCTGTCAGATGCTAGGCCTATCAGGCAACGGCCAGGTCGGTTGCCTCCTGCAGACATTGAAGATGTAAGAAAGCATCTACAAGAACTGCTCCAAGCTGGAATAATCAAAGAGTCACGTAGCCCATATGCTTAAACTATAGTCATTGTCAGCAAGAAGAACGGGGCTGTGAGAATGTGCATAGACTACCGATTATTGAACAGCCAAACAATACCTGATTAGTATACAACACCGTGGATTGATGATGCTCTGAATGCTTTGAGTGGGAGTCAGTGGTTTTCTGTGCTTGATCTGCATTGAGGTTACTATCAGATTGTTATGCACGAAGAGGACAAGGAGAAAATGCCATTCAATTCCCCTTTGGGATTCTTCCAACTTAAGAGGATGCCACAAGGCATCACAGGCGCTCTCGCCACCTTTCAGAGATTAATGGAAAAGGCTGACGGAGACATGAACCTTCTGCAAGTGCTAGTGTACCTTGACGACCTCATTTTGTTCAGGAAAACCCTTGAAGAACACGATGAAAGGCTACTCAAAGTCCTAGGTCACCTTGGAGAGGTTGGACTCTTAACTTTTGATAGACAAATGTCAGATCTGTCTATCGAAGGTCAAGTACCTGGGGCACATAGTATCAGCAGATGGTTCACCCCAGACCCAGATAACATAGAAGCTGTCAACACCTGGCCAATCCCCACAAATTTGAAAATGCTGCAGTAATTTTTAGGTTTTTGTGGTTATTACACAAAGTAGTCAGCTTGTCCTTCCTAAGGAGTTCCGTCAGATGGTCATCAAAGGTTTGCATGATGATCTTGGATACCCTGGACAGGAAAGAACTGTCAACATGTTCCAGACCAGATTCTTTTGGTCCAAAATGTCATTGGAAGTGGAAGAATATATCCGAAACTGTGGTGTGTGTGTCACTGACAAGACTCCTGCACAGAGGGTTGCTCCATTGCACCAGATTGTAAGCCATGGACCCATGGACCTAGTGTACATGGACTTCCTTTGCTTGGAACCAGACTCAAAGGGAATTAGCAATGTCTTAGTGGTCACAGATCATTTTACGAGATATGTCCAGGCTTTTCCCACCAAAAGCCAAAAGGCTTCAGTTATGGCAAAAGTCCTAATGAAAAAATATTTTGTACTTGGAATGGTATGGACTTCCTGCAAGAATTAATTCAGACCAAGGAAGAGATTTCAAGAGCTGACTGATTAAAGAAATGTTGAACTTGATGGGGATACGAAAGTCACGAACCACTCCATATCATGCACAAGGGGACCCACAGCCAGAGCGGTTCAACAGAACTCTAATCTCCATGCTCTGTATGCTACTTCGTCACTGTTTGCTCAGAGAGTGTTGAATGCTGCTAGGCCAATGGAAAACATTGGGAATGGGCCTGAATTAGCCAGTGATCATGCACCTGACCCGGAGGTCGTGCAAGTACTTGAGTCAGAGGATGTTGGCCACATTGAAGGAGATACTGATGCTGATCTAGTGAATGTCCACTGTGAGAGAGATAATAAGAAAAATCCAGAAATCACAATGTAGGATTTTATTTTTTTGCTTTTTTTAAAGATTTGGATGAAACCGCTGCAAATAAGTATTTGAACACCTGAGAAAACCAATGTTAATATTTGGTACAGTAGCCTTTGTTTGCATCTACAGAGGTCAAACGTTTCCTGTAGTTGTTCACCAGGTTTGCACACACTGCACACTGTGTGCTTCCAAAGCATGATGCTACCACCCCCCTCCTTCACAGTCAGCATGGTGTTCTTGGGATGGAACTCATCATTGGTCTTCCTCTAAACACGGTGAGTGGAATTATGACCGAAACATTCCATTTTGGTCTCATCTGACCACAAAACTTTCTCCCATGACTCCTCTATCATCCAAATGGTCATTAGCAAACTTAAGACGAGCCTTGACATGTGCTGGTTTAACCAGGGAAACCTTCCGTGCCGTGCATGATTTCCAACCATGACGTCTTCGGGCTCCACTCCAATTGAGATTGACAGTCATGCTTAGCTTCTTCCATTTTCTAATGATTGCTCCAATAGTGTACCTTTTTTTTCACCAAGCTGCTTGGCAATTTCTCCGTAGCACTATCCAGCCATGTGGAGTTGTACAGTTTTGTCTCTGTCTTTGGACAGCTCTTTGGTCTTGGCCATGTTACAAGTTTGAGTCTTACTGATTGTATGGGGTGGATAGGTGTCTTTCTGCAGCTAACGCCCTCACACAGCTGCATCTGATTCAAGATAAAACATGCAGTGGAGGTGGACTTTCAAAGGCGGACGAACAGGTCTTTGAGGGTCAGAACTGTAGCTGATAGACAGGTGTTCAAATACTTATTTGGAGTTGTATCACACAAATAAATCTTTATAAAAAATAATACACTGTGATTTATGGATTATCTTTTTAGATTATCTCTCTCACAGTGGACATGCACCTACGAGGAAAGTTTCGGGCATGATTTCTAAGTGGGAGAACTTGCAATATAGCAAGGTGTTCAAATACTTATTTTCTTCACTGTATATGTTTATATGAAGAAATTGTGAAGCATTATCAATCTTTTGTCTTAATTATGCAAAGAATAAAGGCTTGAGCTTTACAGTGTACACACGAAACTTGGCATGATGAAAAGCTGTCTGAAATCTTTCAAACTCTCTGCAATATTTGTTAGTGATGTGTGAGTACTAATATCATTTATTTTAGATATATATATATTACTTATATAAGTTATCACTTATACTGACCTTAAAAGCATCGTGTATTTGTAAAGGCAGATACCAGTCAACATTACTTACAGCAAAAAATTATGACATTGATTAAATCCTCATTGCCAGTAGTTGTTGCTACATGACAGCAGATTGACACTTTGGCGAATCTGGCAACCAGTGCAGGGTATAGTCTGCCTTTCGCCCAAAGTAAGCTGGGATGGGCTCCAGCACTCCCGCAATCTTTCTGAGGATAAGCGGCTTGGAAAACGGATGGATCTTATGTCAGAAAGAAGTCTTTGTTCAGAATTAATGTCAATGTGTTAACATTTTATGTATCAAAGGTACACATGGTCTTGGTACTTGGTATTGATTTTGGTGAATACTCAGTGAATACCCCTTGAAAAAAGTACTTTTGAACATCCCTAATGTCATTTTTTTCCCCTTGTCTTTTTAGTCACTTTGTCCCACATCACGCAGTTGGTCCTGAGTCACAACAAGCTCACAGGTATTTGATCTGTAAAAATAATATGTTACGTGTTTCAGGCATTTTTCCTCAATTTAATTTTTCATGTCACGATACATTTTACCACTGCACAGTGTTTTATAAATATCAGCTGGATGTGGTCTGATGTTTTGTTAGCCTTCACACCAGTGACAGTATCGTGGACATGATCAGGGGCGTTTGAAAGTCATAAAGAGGGAAAGCCTGTTGATTATTTTTATTTTTTTGTGCAGAAACAGTGTACCATATGGGGAAATTGAGCCCAACTCGATAACTAGACTATTCTTCGAGCTGTTACTTTAGACTCCAGGGTATTCACAGTTCTGTCTTTTTAGAAAACTTGCACATTCAAGGTCATAAAATTATCATTATTATAATTTTTTTTGGCTGTCTTTTTTGGAAAAATACCATCTACGCTGTATATTACGTACATGTTAATGAAGAGGGGATTATCTTGTGAAGATTGACTTCATAGTTCTGGAATCATGAATATCTGCGGGAAAAAAACACCAACTTTTTGGATGTCAGCCTCTCACAGCCTGACATGTAAAGAGCAGGAGTTGGTACATTTCCTTATTGAACTTCTATGTATTTTGCAGTGTAACTTTTGTGTACATTGAAAGTGTGGAGGAATGGTGGTGTAGAGCGTTGGCTTCACAGTTCTGAAGACTGGGGTTCAAATCCTGGCCCCGCCTGTGTGGTGTTTGCATGGTCACCCCGTGTCTGTGTGGGTTTTCTCCGGGCACTCCGGTTTCCTCCCAGATTCCAAAAACATGCCTCAATTGGAGACTGTAAATTGAACCTTTGTATGATTGTGAGTGCGACTGTTGTCTGTCTCCATGTGCCCTATGATTGGCTGGCAACCTGTTCAGGGTGTACCTCGCCTTCTGCCCGACGACAGCTGGGATAGGCTTCAGCACTCCCGTGACCCTTGTGAGGATAAGAGGCTCAGTAATGGATGGATAAAATTGTGCCTGTATTTTTCAATTTATTATTAAAATATTAGGGTAATCTTAAAACAATCTAAAATGAATGAGCTTATTCTCAAGTCATTTTCTAGATAAAAATTCAATGCATGGATATGTAGCGAGTATGCCCTGACGGAACAAGTGGGACCAAGCAACCCCGAATATCTGACTCTTCTGCATTCTTTCAAGCCAACCCCACTCTCCCAGATGGTCACAAGGATGCCAAATTTATCTGACTCAGAACTTAAATTAGTTACCAGCTAGTCTGGAGAATCGCGTTGCCTACAAGTCCTCAATAGTGGGAAGTGTGGTGCCGACAATCCGTTCAGCGCTTTTATTTATTTGTTTCTCTGAGTTTCTTTTTTTGTGGCGGGCTCAAACCACACTGTGATGGAGGTACAGTACTGATTGCATGACCATTGTTTAGAACTATCTCAGCAGCTCTTGTGACAGGTCACGCTTCCTCAGAAGCTGCAAGAAGTACATCCTTTGCTTGGGCCTTTTTTGAGGATGGGGTTGATGTTCGTCCCCCACTACAGGTCCTCTGAGACTGTAATCCCCAAGAATTTGAATGTCTCGACGATTGACACAAGATAACAACAACATAACAGAGACAGTTTCACTTTCTTCTTCATAAAAGGCCAGAGCCCCCCTTTTTGTCACTTGCTTGTTCACCTTGCCGAAGAACATGGCTCTGACAGGAAGCTACACCTCTCACCACAAGGATGCTCCTGATCTTCCTTTGCCTGGAGACACTGCTAGCAACCTGAGCTACCTTTTCATGTGCATGGCCAGCTTACGAACAAAGCTTTGTTTAGAAGGAATTGGGTGGCGCATGTTTCTTCTAATGCCCGGAGAACTGTGCCACCCGAGGGCATTGGATGTTCTCCACTTAAAGCGCTTCTTTTGCTCTTTTTTTTTTCCCTTTCCTTTTTTCCCCTGTTCCTTTTTCCATCAAAGTTCCTCTTCCTGGACCTGACTGCCATTGATCGAGGAGATCGACTAGGCTGCTCAAATTGTACCACACGCAACGTAAGTCCAGCGTGCAGTCACTAAAATACAGACTGGTGCTTATTTGGGTTTAAATTAACTGGAACACATACTCACACTTCTATCTATTGTTCACTGTACATCCTCATGCCAGTTTGCTCTGAGTCCAGCCTTCTTTAGCAATGTTTGCTTTTCCTTTGTTTGTGTGTGTGTGTGTGTGTGTGTGTGTGTGTGTGTGCCCATCCATCCATTCATCCATCCTCACAAGGGTCATGGGGAATGCACACAGCCGCACTCACAATCACAACTATTTAGGGTGTCCAATTAATGTTGCATGTTTTGGGGATGTGGGAGGAAATCGAAGTGCCTGGAGAGTCAACATTGTTCACATTATGGTGTTACAGTGAGGAAAATAAGTATTTGAACACCCTGCTATATTGCAAGTTCTCCCACTTAGAAATCATGGAGGGGTCTGAAATTTTCATCGTAGGTGCATGTCCACTGTGAGAGAGATAATCTAAAATGAAAAATCCAGAAATTACAATATATGATTTTTTTTTAACGATTTATTAGTGTGATACAGCTGCAAATAAGTATTTGAATGCCTAAGAAAAACAATGTTAATATTTGGTACAGTAGCCTTTGTTTGCAATTTCAGAGGTCAAACGTTTCCTGTAGTTTTTCGCCAGGCTTGCACGCACTGCAGGAGGGATTTGGACCCACTCCTCCACACAGATCTTCTCTAGACCAGACAGGTTTCTGGGCTGCCAATGAGAGAAACAGAGTTTCAGCTCCCTCCAAAGATTTTCCATTGGGATTAGGTCTGGAGACTGGCTAGGCCAGATCCTTGATAAACCTTTTACGGAGCAACTCCTTGGTTTTTTTGGCTGTGTCCTTCGGGTCCTTGTCATGTTAAAAAAAAAACCAGCCACAACCCATTCTCAATGCTCTGACTGAGGGAAAGAGGTTGGAACCCAAAATCTCACAATACATGGCCTCGGTCATCATCTCCTAAATACAGTGCAATCGTCCTGTCCCATGTGCAGAAAAACACCCCCAAAGCATGATGCTACCACCCCCATGCTTCACAGTAGAGATGGTGTTGTTGGAATGGAACTCATCATTCGTCTTCCTCCAAACACGGTTAGTGGAATTATGACCACACACTCCATTTTGGTCTCATCTGACCACAAACTTTTCTCCCATGACTCCCCTGTATCATCCAAGTGGTCATTGGGAAATTTAAGACGGGCCTTGACATGTGCTGGTTTAAGCGGGGCAATCCTTCACATCTCTATCCCTCTATCTGGCTAACCGATACAGATCCTTTTGTCCTTCTTTTGTATCTAACCTGGTGTATGTCGTCATATGCCTCTTATTCGCCATCTCGACCTTTGCCGTACGATGCATCTCAATGTATTCCTTTCACCTCTCCTCAGTCCTCTCAGTGTCCTGCTTCTTCTTCGGTAATCTCTTTCCTTGAATGACTTCCTGTATTTTGGGGTTCCTCTGTCAGTTGATCTGAACTGTCCCTCTAGGATGGCTCCACCGTAGTGGGGCAACACTGCTCCGGCGAGGCTCTCATCGGTGTGAGATGACAACGGTTCCGTGGGGTCCATCTATTAGATACGAACATGGGGTGGGGTGACAACTGATGATGGCCCCTGATGTTTCTTCATCCTGGATCCACACCTCCTGGCCTGGCTCCAGTGCCTCGAGGTTCCGTGAACGATGGCGCTGGTTATAGCATCGCGCATCTTTCACTCGCTTCTCATTTTCCTTCTACCGAACAGCTTCAAGATTTGGAATAGCTGGACTCAGCAAGGGGGGAAGGACGGGCACTGTCGTCCGAAGCTTCCCTGCCATGAAAAGCTGAGCTAGACTATCCCCATTCTCCAAAGCGGTATTTCTGTAAGCGAGTAAGGCCAGATCGGGGTCATCTGCTTTCTTCAAGAGACCTTTCACGGTTTGAACTGCTCGTTCAGCCTCTGCTTTGCCTTGTGGGTATCTTGGGCTGCTGGTGACATGCCGAACCCATAGGACTTTGCAAACTCTCAGAAAGCCACTCCTGAAAACTGTGGCCCCCCCCATATGAAACGAGAAGGTCCGATATCCTGTGAGAAAACTCCTCACCTCAGTTACAGTCGTCGGCTCCTCCATTTTCAAGATGGCTTCAGTCTTGCATAGATCAGGACTTATGCGACTGGCGGAGGCCACATGGCCCAGAAAAGTCACCTACGTCTTCAACAGGTCACACTTGTCGACGTTCAGAGTGATGCCTGCCCGCTGAATATTTTCCAGTGTTGCATGTAAGCAGGTGTCACGCTCTTCCTGCTTCCGGCCCCACACCAGAACATTGTCCATGTGGCAGACAATGGCCTCCAAGCGCGTCAGTAACCTCCGTCACCATGCGGTTCTGAAAGTGTTCTGGGGTGGAAGCAATCCCAAAAGGCAGCCTCTTGAGGTAATAGCGTCCAAAGGGTCTAATGAAAGTTGTAAATTTTGCCGAGTCTGGCATCAGGGGAATTTGCCAAAACCCCATGTTGGCATTCAACTTACTGAAAATCCTGGCTCCTGCCAGCATTTCCAGTGTTTCCTCCACTGAAGGCAGGATATATTTCTCCCTGCACACGGAGTCATTTAGTTTGGTGAGATCTACAAATATGCGCACAGCACCATTCCTTTTAGGCACCACCACGATGCCCGTGCACCATTCCGTAGGCTCCTCAATTCTGCAAATAACTCAGAGTCGTTCAATGTGGGACAATTCATGCTTGACTTTGTCCATCAGCGGCAATGGAAACCTTGGCATTTTTAAAAAGAATGGTACAGCTCCCGGTTTCAGCTTTCAGTAAGGCTGACGTACTTCTCCAAGTTCGGTGCATAATTTCGGGTAATTCTCCTTTCATGCCTCCACAGTAACTTAATTGTCTAAGCGTGCCACCACTCCCAGCGTACAGCTCACAGACCTCTCCAGCAAGACAGTATGCAGATGGCGAGCAATGTAAACATTCTCCATCTCTTTCCTCTTACCTTTCCTCAGCAGCAGCCTGGCGACGCCCACTACCTCAAGCAGACTCCTTCCTGGTCCAAGCAGTGACTTTGTTGCCTTCTTGAGTATGGGCGGGTTGTCACTGTGTATTCTTTGGAACACAGTGTGCGGCAAGACTGTGACATCGGCACCAGTGTCAATTTTGAACTTCATAGTGCGTTTTTTAATATCAATTTTGACTATCCAGAGGTCTCCATCAGTCGTGACGCTGCCAAGGAAGACTTCCTTCTTACCCTGCTCCTCCTCAACCTCCTGCACAGATTTGGACATGCACACACGTCTGTAATGTCCCATCCTTCCACATGCATGACACTTCAGATCGTTAGCAGGACAGTCACGAATGGGATGAGAAGAGCTGCTACATTTTTGACACCGTGACTGTGCGCCTCTTGCGTTGTTTTGTTGCTGAGCACTGTGTGGCTTGTTTGTTTGGCTGTTTGGATAGTGAGGTTTGTGTTTAACTGACCTGGAGGTGCTGTTGAACACTCTGTCAGTAGATCTTGCCTCGGAACTGGTTTCCTTACGCAGACAAGACTGCTTTTTCTTCACCTCATTACTCTGCCGTGCCATTTGTATGGCTTTATCCAAAGTTTGATCCGCATCCAACTGCATGCGTTCAGACAACCCCTTGTCCAGCATGCCGACCACAATTCTGTCTGTGATCAGTTCCTGGTGCAACGCCCCGTAGTTACAATGCTCTGCCAAGGCATAAAGTGCGGTGATGAACGAATTCACACTTTCTCCCTCTCTCTGATAGCGCATGTTAAACTTGGCGCGCTCATAAATGAAGTTTTTCTTCACAACAAAGAATGTCTGGAATCCTTCTCTCACTCCTTGGTATGTGTGTCTTTGGTGGTCCGACAGGTTGAATCCAAGCAGACTGTCATCTGCCTTGTCTCCCTTGCAATCAACGTATTTATTTGGTTCTCTTCGGAGCTGGCTTGTAGGTTACTTGCCAGGCAAAATCTTTCAACTCTCCGGATCCATTTCTCCCTTTCCTGCGGCTTTGCTCCGCCGGCTGGATGTTGAAGGTAGCGCTCGGTCCGGCGGCAATTATCAGCTGCTGTGGCACGTTGTCCACGTGGGGGGGAGCTATGTCTCCTCCGATCATGTTTAAACTCATCCTTTCTCCACCGCCTAGCTCCGTTAGGTCCACTCCACGGTAACTACACCACTTCTGACACCATGTCGTGTTATTAAATAACATAGACGTGAGTCCCTTGTGTCTTTCAACTTACGTAATCTTTATTTTTCCCGCCAACTCCCTAACTTACTTCGTTGGCGTCACCCACTGTCACGCCCTGGTGACGTCAACACAATCACAGCACAACTTGGTCATTCTATTTCATCATTGGTCATTCTAAAAAAAAAAAAAAAAAAAAAAAAAAAAAAAACACACACATCAACCCCGCGTCTGGTCACCCCTGCTCTTGAACACCTTGGTGATATTTCCTGGCTGTGGAAAGAAAAATACAAAAAGAATCAAATGGGACAGAAGATTCAATTACACAGGTTAAAATATTTATTTTTATCAAGATTAATCATCATTTTGATTACAAGACTTGATTGCTTCATTGCCTATCTAGTTTAAACTTTCCATAATTTTTTATTATAGTTATTTTGGATTCTCATCCATTTGCAAAAACAAAATAAAAACATTTAAATAAAGCAGAGCAAAAGCATAAAATGGTAAGAATTACTAAGAAAATACTGACCTGGAATTTTTTCTGCAACCTGCTCTGAACACAGAGTAACAAGATGGGCAGCACAGTGAGTATTTTTAGGTTGTGGATTCTGTCAAAGGAATTGTCCAATTTGAACTTTTCTTCTGCCAGTCATTTTCATTGTTCTGTGGACTTGCGGTGCAGGACCAGTGAAGAAACGTTTAATGCGTTTGTGGTCCGGCTGTGGCGGGGGAGCTCGTTTTAAAAGAAATAGTACCACTAGCACTCAGTCGCAGACCGCATGGACGAATCACGACTTTGCTGCCAAAAGTACGTTGATCTGTGGGTTTACGACATTGAGTCGGAAATCACTTCCGGGGTGGGATTTCTGAGTGCTTGGACAAGCAAACAACAACCGCCAGGTTATCATGAACTTTCCCGTCGCTTGGCAGTGTGTTTTGCCAGATTATTTTAACCTCTCTATTAAATGCAATATGTCAGTCCCATGATTTATCTCGTTAATCAAATTTTATGCGACATTCTGAATTTTAATGCACGAATATCGCAGCATCGCGGCTTTGGATTAACCCTAACTATGGATGTATGGAATCACTGTTAGTGTAATGTTAATTATTTGCGGAAATTTTGGTTTGACTCTGTATTAGATCTAAAATATTCAGATTTTTGCTATGCCTAATTTAGAATTCCTTTTCAGGTATTTTTACAAGGGACATGTCTGTGTAGCTTGGAGGATCCATTCATCCTTTTTTTTTTTTTTTGTCTTACAGTGGTGCCTGCTAACATCTCTGAGCTAAAAAATCTGGAGGTTCTTAATATGTTCAACAACCAAATTGAAGAGCTACCAACGCAAATGAGCAGTCTTCAGAAGTTGAAACACCTTAATCTTGGGTATATTACACACGCATTTTTTATACATGGAATAGATGCCTCTTTTTGCTATGTCCCTTATTCATTTGCACTTGAGTCACAACTGTCATCATTCAAGGTATAGTAACCTTCAAATCATTAACTTGCAAGGCAAGATACAGCATGATCTTCATACATATTTGTGAATCATAACAATCTGGATGAAGTTGATATGCGTTATATAAATGCAGTTTTTGAGCTGAAATATAATGTAGAACTCTCATCAGGTAGAGAGGCTTAGTCAAGGTTGGCTTTTAGCATGACTAGTTCTGGAGAAAATGTTCTTTTTGAGCCAATTTTTAAATATATGTAACGTCAATTTTTAAGCGCAAGTTTTCTTATCTGGATGAAAATATATGTTCAACTATATCATTAAATGTTTATCTTTTTACCAAAAAATAAAAATATTTATGAATTAGTCTGCAAACTTTGACCAACTTCCCCATATCTGACAAACGCCCCCTTTCGTGTGGTTTACTTCTGACGTCACAAGTCGGACTCGTCTATCTATCTCCTCTAGATCCGACTCGTGTGTATGATTGTCTATGTAGGAAGCCATTTTCTTTACTGGGGTTGTCTTGTTGTGACGTCACACGGAAGCAGCTTCAACAGAACCTCGGTTTGAAACAGACATCGGAGGCTTTTGGATTATAAAGAAAATGTGCACTTTGGCGATAATTCATTTCATTTCTATTGTGTTGAGAATTTTGAAAATATTTTTTTAATGAAAAATTTGCTATGTTTGTGTGATACATAAATAAAATGTAGGTCCCCTGGATTAGACATTTAAGCACTCAACTCCTCTCTTAAACACTACTCTTCCCCGGTCGCCCTCGCTACACTTGTAAACTGTACACACCAGCAACTGCTTGTGCTGCGTTTCCACACACCCGTGGAGTATTTTTTTTCTCCCCTCAGGTTGTTAGTTTTAAAGTAGGATGAAAAAAACAGGAATGGGAGCGCACATTAAAAGCTAGTAGATGAGGGTTCAGTGTTTCTTTTAACGGCAAAATTATTCACAGATTTAATCTAAAAACATCTGTAAATTGAAAAAGTATTATCAAAATTCTTCTCTTGCTCAGACATTCCAATGACCTCGGCTGGAAAACTGACAGCCAATCAGTGTTTACCACGTCTGCAGTGCTTCCTGTTCTGAACCCCCATTGCTTGTGGATACATTTCACAGAATAGAGAACGTCCACTATCTGGCATTTTGTGGCCGATTTTTGTGAAAAATAATTACAAACAAACAAAAATAACAATGTACAATGATCCAGCCTGTGCGTTTGAGCCAGAATACAGACAGACGGAATTTGACATGTTGGAGAGGGGGCGTGGCGCAGTCGACAAACAATAATAAGAGTCCCAATATATGGACCGCAGAGATTTTCCTGACAGGGCTCGTTTCGAAAGGCAATTTCCTTGCTGTAACGATCATGACAAATGTTTTATGTGTATGATGTTTTGATGTGTTTAAAGCCTATATGAGGAGTTTTTTCAGATGTAGATCAGTCGGCATTTGGAAGTGAGTTGTCATGTAGCAGCAGGCAGCGGCTAACGTCCTGAACAGCTCTGTCTGACTTCCTTAAAACACGAACATTACATTGGCGACAAGGAGTAAACTGAATCGTGCGAAGTGTCGAAAAGAAAAGTGGAACAAGAAGTAAAAATGGACTAGGAGGAAATACGACAAATGCCGTTAGATCTGTTTGTATACTCATACACTTGTGACTAAAGTTTATTTCGAATGAACCAAATCTTACATACATGCAATTCATGCAATTCAAACAATATTGGTTTTGTTGCACATACATGACTACATTGCTGGTTTAGTGCAAAACAAGTACACAGGCAACATAATGACATTCCCATTAGGGACCAACATTCAACACTTCTTTAAATGGTCAAGTGTCATGAAATGCATGATTTTTAGCAAGTTATCAATGAAAAAAAACGGCAGCCGGTATGGACCCATCCGTTTTTGTCACAACAAAACGTGATTTTGACGTACATGAAAATCCTCTCAAGGGATTTGCTTTCGGCAAGAAGCAGGAAGTGATGTTGGAAGCAGGAGCGCGCTCAAGCGGACTCGTTTCTTTCTATTAGTTTTACCTGTGGGAAGATAGCTCATTTGTTCCTTCGTGTTAGCCAAAATTCCGTCTCGTTACATTGCTGGATATTGCTCGAACACTCAGGAGGATGGATTCGCTTTTCATACTTTTCCAAAAGATCCGGTTCTTTGTGAAAAATGGATTTCACAGGTGCAAAGGATGAGAGCTTCATGGGTTCCAAATGACAGGTTGGTGTGTATACAGCTTCTAAAAAAAACAATAGTTGGGGGGGCGTAATCTGTAAATCATTGGTGCTAAATATGTCTGTGCGCATCGGAAGGCAGCAGCCACTGAAGTACGGCCTCCGCAGGCCATGTGAATCCCCGCTGGTCTTGTCGACAAGACCGAGCTGGCTGCTAGCCTTGTCATCCAGGGTGGCTCGTTGCGGCGCTGGGCCATGGTGGCTCATCCCCACCGCGGAAGTGGATCGGACAGGGAGGCGATTTGGCCGTGGCTGTTTTTATCACCGCCGCGCGGAGGTGGGTCGGCCTTAGCCGTGATCTGCATATCATCTATAAATGGCTCGAAACAATCGGGTAATATTGTCCAGGACACTTCACTCGTGAGATGTTCTCTTCTTCGAAAGGAGCTTCCATGTCTGAAGGGGCGTGTCCCACAGTAGGGGTCACGGCGCGTTTTCAATGGCGAATGTCCGAGGTGACGTCATGGACAGTAAATGCAGCCAATATGCTGACCACTTGGATGTCGAATGAGACTCCTGTAACTTTGCACATGGATGATGCGCTCTCCGCTCATATTTATTTTTTCGTGTAGACATTGAAGTGAATAATGTTGTACGAGGGGCGTTCATTAAAGTTTTTCCCTGACCTAGTTCCAATGAGCCGAGAGAATTGAATGTTGGCACAAATAAGTTGGCACAAGTCTTTCTCTACATAGGCTCCTGGAAGGGAGACACACTTCTCCCATCGTTTTATGCAGTTTTGGAGACCTCTTCTGTAGAACTCACCAGGTTGTGCCTGAAACCATGCCTTGACTTCAGAAATAAGGCTTTTGTCATTTTTGAATCGCTTTCCTTTTAAAGATGACTTCATGGATAAAAAGAGGTGGAAGTCAGATGGTGCCAACTCAGGAGAGTAAGGAGGGTGAGGAAGGATTTCATAGCCGCAGGACCGAGCTTCTGTCTAGGCAACATGCGAGTTGTGAACTGGAGCATTTTCCTGCAGGAGTCGTACCCCTCTGGTCAGCATTCCACGCCTCTCCGTTTTGATAGATTTTTGCAATTTGTTCAGAAGTGAGGCATAGTATGTTCCAGTAATTGTGGTACCCTTCGTCAAGAAATCTATCATCGGTACTCCGCGCTGATCCCAAAATACTGTCAGCATGACTATGCCGGCTAATGGTTGGACCCGTGCTTTCTTTGGAGGTGGTGAGTCTCAATACTTCCATTGCTTGGATTGAGCTTTGTCTCTGGGTCATAGAGATGCACCCATGTTCCATCCTGTGTTATTAGTCTCTCAAAAAAGTCCTCCTGGTTGTCTCAACACAAGGTCAAAAGAGCTTGGGAGCACTCGACTCATTCTTGTTTCTGGAAAGGAGTAAGTAACCGTGGAATCCATCTAGCTGAAACCTTTCCCATGTGCAAATGGTCATGGATGATTTTTTCCACAGACCCCACACTGATCTTAACCTCATGGGCTAGTTGGCGTACGGTTATACGACGATCGTCCAAGATTGGTGGATGGTGGCATCATCAATGGCGGACTGTGGGCGCCCAGGAATAAGGGCCGTTTCCACAGATGTACGTCCACACTTGAACTGACGATGCCAGTGTTGAACGTCGTATGATGGGGCATCCTCCCCATAAACTTCTTTCATCTCATCAAATGCCTCCGTCGGAGTGCGACCTTTCAAATACAGGAACCTGATGACCGCTCTGTACTCAACTTGCTCCATCACTGTACCTTACTTTACTTCAGCACCTGAAAATGAGAAACGAATTATGGATCAGAGCTGCAAATTACTATGTGACCTATAGAGGTGTAAGGTAATGTTCGTGTACAATTTCATCTTCCTACCTTAACCGAAAGTAGGTCAGGGGAAATCTTTAATGAACCCCCCTAGTATGTATTTTTCATTTCAATATCTATTTTAGAATGTTTATAGGGATGACACTCGACCTTTAACTACATTACTACTTTGGAAATAATTTGACACATTATCTGTACTACATTTTTCTTTTCGAAATTTGCGATTTTACATGAATGGGGAGGGAAAAAAAAAGCAAATTAAAATCTGTGTTGCAACAACCCCTAGATGTCACAACCACATTATTATCAAGAAAGAAGAAAATACTAGAAGCTAGTTCCATTATTTACAGATTTTGTCAGTGAACCGGGACAAATGTTTTTGTACGACAAGGTCCTTTTCTGGTCGCTGTTTTGATGCAATGTTCGGGGGATATTCTCAAGCAGACAGAAGCTAAGTCCCGGTGATGTCACTGGGCGGGGTCAAGGACGTTTCTTCCGAGTCTGGCTGTGAAACCTGGCACATATCCAGAATTTGCTTGGAAAGCAGAAATGTTCTTTATTTACAATTTGTTTTCAATTAATGTCCAAAATATATGTAATAATAATATTACTTCAGATATGAGGGTATATTGTACAGTCGGGTTGGGGGGGTGCGGTGGGGGGGTTTGCATGTGCGCATCGCCTTAAATACTAACCGGGAAATGTTGTGTGCTTACACGTATACATCCATCCATCCATTTTTTTAGCTGCACGATAGTCGCAGGAATGCTGGAGCCTATCCCACCTGTCAATGGGCAGGAGGCACGTTTAAACACCCACAGACACGGGAAGAACATGCAAACTCCACACACAGAAGTCCGGGATTGAACAGCTGCGGCACCGTGCCGCCTCATAAAATATGTTGTTGCTTATGCAGTATTAGCACGAGAGGCTATTACTAAACAGCTAATAACCAGTAATGATTAGATGTGTGCAAATTTCCCCTGCTGGTGAACGAGCCTCAACTGTGACAGCCACAGCCTTATCCTGTCAAGTTAGCGCCATGGGAGGTTAAAGAAGGAGATATTTGGGTTTTGTTGCACAACACATCTGCATCTTGGCTTAGCTAAAACGAATGGTCTGTAATGCTAAGCACCGGCGACATCAGGGGCGGAGTGAATGTTTCTTCCGCGTTTGGCTGTGAAAGCTGGCAGACATCCAGATTTTGCTTGGATTTCAAAAATATTTTCATTTTTTTTTTGATGTTCAAAATATATGTAATAAGAATATTACTTCACATTGGAGGGTTTATTGTACATATGAATTATGAGGAGAGTCTTTAAGTGCCATCAGGAACTTTGTGAGGACTGCAGTTTTATTTGTTGTTTTTTTTGGGTGGTGGTGGGGGGAGTTCAATGATTGTACTTCTGCTTTGAAGGAATTAATTTTCAGGTGTTTTTAGACGTTAGAGAGAGCAGACTTTGATGGTTTGGACATCTCCATAGGAGAGAGTATGAGTTTATTGCTCAAAAGATGACTTTTTTCGCTACTGGCAATGCCAAACAGACTACAGAAGTAGTTCATGGTACCCGTGCACCCCCGACTGTCATGATGGCGCACCTCCCAGTTTGAAATCCACTGTCTCTTGGCACCCTGTTTTTAGATCTACAAACAGGGTCAATACCTTTTGACCTTCTTTAAGCTTCTCCAGGTATGGATCTACGGTAATCTTCCTATGCATAAACCGTACTGTTGCTTGCAAATCTCAATTCTGTCCTGAGTTTAGTCACCGCTATTCTCTCTCATAACTTTATTGTGTGGCTCATTGACTTTATTCATTCATAGTTCACAACTCTGTTCACAACTCTGCACATCACCCTTGTTCTAAAGAAACGGGCACCAGCACACTTTTCATCGATTCCTTGCGTGTCTTTTTACCCATTAGAATTCTGTTGAGGAATCTGGTCAAAAACTCCACAGCCATCTCTCTTAAATGTTTCCATCCGTATGTCGTCAGGACCAACTGCCTTTTCATTTTTCATTTTCTTTGTGTCTTTCTAATCTCCCCCGTACAAATCAGTGCTACTTCTTGGTCCAGTACATTCGACTCATCTACTCTTCTCTCTCATTTTCCTCCTTCAACACCCCAGTACTGTTTCGGCACCAGTGAACACATTTCCATCTGTCCTTAATCACCCAAACCTGTTGCAAATCTTTCACCTCTCTATTCCTCGAACAAGCCAATCTGTATAGCGCTTTCTCACCTTCTTCAGTGTCAAACTTGGCATACATGTCATCATCTGCCTCTTGTTTGGGCTTTGTCTCACCTTCGCCTTATGTCGCATCTTGTTTTCTCTTCTCTTCGGTCCTCTGATGTCCTACTTCTGAGTTGATAGCCATGGTAACGGAATCAGGCATGAGGATTTCGGCAAGTACGGTAACCGATCTTTTGGTTCCGTTGATTTTTGTCCTGGGAAACAATTTTATATTCATATTCTGCACCTCAGCTTTATCACCTCACCTTCTTCGTTGGTTCCGGCAATAAATTCTTTAGATATAGTCCACTTTTGGAACGTCTTTAGGGACACAGTCTCTTGTCTTTTACGCTTAGCAACCGACATGTTTGACTAGCGTTTGAGTGACCAGGATATGAATAACTCGACATTGTGCATGCGTAGCGCAGAAGCGGAAACCGGTGCCGTTTGTAAACCACACTGACAAAGCTGGGCGTTTTAATCATTAAAAATAGAGGGGTTCATGTAGGTTTGTTTTGTACAGATTTCGTTGAGAACTTGTTTTACATTCCACACGTGGGCGAATTTTATTAAAAGTAAGCCCTGAGATCTGGGAAACGGACTTTCGGTTCCGTGTTTTCTCAGGCTGGGTAACGACACGGTAACGGAACGATTGTTTCCGTGAAATGCTCACGCCTGGGAATCCTCTGTTAACATCTTTTCCCTGAAGGTGAACTGAAAAGGGTCAAAAGGGATTAATCTAGTTTTTGTTACTTAGGGAGCAATGCAAGGCTGGGATTTTTGTGGGTTATCTAATTATGCAACAATCTTTATCTAGGGAAACAGTACATTGTACTCACATTGCGAAAAAAAAATTCTACAGGCTGGTCGGTCCTCCACGTGATGGGCCAGAGTGGCTAACGTAGATTTTACGGAACAAGGAAGAAGAAAAAAACCAAAGGTAGGGTGGTTGGAGTGCTTTGGTGATGGTGTTTATCACGGACTGAAAGAAAACTTGCATTGCACTTCCTTCCGGATGATTGTTTAATCACAAGATACACCCCACACTCTGACAAGCATTGTTTCGGGGCGTGGGTTGAGTGCTTCTGCTCTTCATGCTCGTCAGGACAGTGAGGAGGGATTGAATCTGCCGCTTCATGGAGAGAGGTGGGGATCCCTGGCTGTGCGCCAGTTTCTTTGGCAGGTAGGAGAAAACAAGAGGCAGAAGAACATGAGCAGAACTGAGGCCCCACAGCATTTTATGCAGAGGAGAGAAAGCGAGGGGTTGGCAGAAGGACCAAAGGAAAGCGGACCGTGCTTTTTAGGATTATTACTGTTTTTAAACCATTGGAAACAAAAGATTAATTAATTCCCAGCTCCTGCATTGTCACGTCTGACACTTCTCATCTGATTCAGTTGACAAACAACTTTGACTGTCGATTTGAGATGATGATAGTATATCTGGGATGATTGTTTAAGGCCACGCAGAAGTCTCTGCGGAGAAATATTATATATATTACATTAACACATTAAATTCTAGTTGCCTTTCTGTTAATATAAGAAAAACCCAGTGGTCTCACACATACCAACTCATTTAATTTAATTTTAAGGTTTCACACGGTTAGAAGCAACATTCCAACATAACAGAAATAATGGGTACTAATTTAGAGCAATTATTTCGCACACACCGAATTTTTAGAGCCTGATGCGACATAAAGGCAACGTTTTCATCCAACCATTAATGCTGGTGCTAGCTTGCTCAGATACAAAACATGCTTGTGAGACGTATCGTATTAAAAGTACGTGAACACACCTTAAGCAATCAGTTAAGGAACATCCTCTCCCGACCATCAGTGATGACGGTTTGTTTTTTCCATATATTTTTCCTCCATACAATAAATTTTGTGTTGTTGCTGTTGCTGTTGTTGTGGTGACCTTTGTAACGAGGCCACGTGCTTGCTTGCCTTTGAGTTGACAGAATAAAGCCCACTGTCCGGTAAAGAAAGACTGCATTGGTATTTGAAAACAAGATTTTATTGCAGTAGTCTGACACTGTAATTGTGAAAGACCACATTTGTCTTGTAATTTAATCCAGGCATTACGTGTCGTCTGTCTCTGACAAGTTTGTCCCACACTGCTGACTAAATTCAAAACACCTGCACAGGTTTCTCCAAGTGTCATAAAATTTCTTTAATTTTATATAATGGTCTCAGTTGGGTTCAGTATGGGGAAGACTGTAGAGTTGAACCCTGGCCAGAAGATCACAGCGTGTCATATTTTTCCATCTAAGCCTATCTGGTGCGTCTTCCTCTCTCACACCCAATGTCCTCATGCCTCCCTCACAACATCCATCAACCTTTTCTTTGGACTTCCTCTTGCTCTTCAGCCTGGCAGCTCCATCCTCAGCACCCTTCCACCAATCTGCTCACTCTCTCGCCTCTGAACATGTCCAAACCATCTAAGTCTGCTCTCTCTAACCTTGTCTCCAAAACATCCAACTTTGGCTGTCCCTCTAATGAGCTAATTTCTGATCCTATCCAACCTGTTCATTCCAAGCAAGAACCTCAGCATCTTCATTTCTGCTACCTCCTGTTCTGCTTCCTGTTGTTTCTTCAGTGCCACCGTCTCTAATCCGTACATCATGGCTGGCCTCACCACTGTTTTATAAACTTTGCCCTTCATCCTAGCAGAGACTCTTTTGTCACATAGAACACCAAACACATACCGCCAACTGTTCCACCCCGCTTGGACCCGTTTCTTCACTTCCTTACCGCACTCTCCATTGCTCTGTATTGTTGGCTCCAAGTATTTGAAGTCGTCCATCCTCGCTATCACTTCTCCCTTGAGCTTCACTCTTCCTCCTCAGCCCCTCACATTCATGCACATATATTCTGTTTTACTTCAGCTAATCTTCATTCCTCTCCTTTCCAGTGTGTGCCTCCGTCTCTCTAATTGTTCTAACGCCTGCTCCCTGCTGTCACTGCATATCACAATACCATCTGCGAACATCCTAGTCCAAGAGGATTCCAGTCTAACCTCATCTGTCAGCCTATCCATTACTACCGCAAACAGGAAGGGGCACAGCGCGAATCCCTGATGCAGTCCCACCTCCATCTTAAATTCTTCTGACACACCTCCGGCACATCTCACCGCAGTTCTGCTGCCCTCATACATATATTCTAACATATTTCTTCGCCACACCAGACTTGCACATGCAGTACCACAGTTCCTTTCTTGGTACTCTGTCATAGGCTTTCTCTTGGTCTACAAAGACAATGTTGCTCCTTCTGACCTTCTCTTCTCTGTACTTTTCCACGAGCATCCTCAAGGCAAATAATGCATCTGTGGTACTCTTTCTCGCCATGACCCAATACTGTTGCTCGCAGATACTTCTATCCTGTGTCTAGCCTCCATCACTCTTTCCCATAACTTCATTGTGTGGCTCATCATCTTTATTCCTATATAGTTTCCACAGCTCTGAACATCTCCTTTGTTCTTAAAAATGGGCACATTTTTCCTACATTCTTCTGGCATCTTCCTTCCCGCTAGTATTCGATTGAATAAGTTGGTCAAAAACTCCACAGCCACCTCTCCAAATTGCTTCCATACCTCCACTGGTATGTCATCAGGAGCATCTTTCCATTTTTCATTCTGTTCAGTGCTTTTTTAATTTTCCCTTACTAATCAGTGTACTCTTTCCATCTACTTAGCACACTACTGGCACCAGTCAACATATTTCCATCGCTATCCTTAATCACCTTTACTTGCTGCACATCCTTCCCATCTCTATCCCTTTATCTGGCTAACCTGTAGAGATCCTTTTCTCCTTATTTCATATCCAACCTGGTGTACATGTCGTCATATGCCTCTTGTTTAGCCTTCGCCATCTCTACCTTTGTCCTACATCGCATCTCAAGGTATTCCTTCCGCCTCTCCATGTCCCACTTCTTTTTCGCTAATCTCTTTCCTTGAATGACTTCCCGTATTTTGGGGTTCCACCACCAAGTTTCCTTCTCCCCTTTCCTACCATAAGACACATCAAGTACTCTCCTGCCTGACTCTCTGAGTACCTTGGCAGTAGTATTCCAGTCTTCCGGGAGCTCTTCCTGTCCATCAAGAGCCTGTCTCACCTCTTTCCGAAAGGCCACACAACATTATTCCTTTTTTAACTTCCAACACCTGATTCTCTGCTCTACCTTGGTCTTCTTAATCTTTATACCCGCTACCAGAGTCATTCTACACACCACCATCCTTTGCTGTCGAGTTACACTCTCCCCCACCACTACCCTGCAATCAGTAACCTCCTTCAGTGTGACATCGTTTGCACAGAATAAAATCCCACCTGCGTGCTTCTACCTCAGCTCTTATTGGTCACTCTATGTTCCTGTCTCTGCTGAAAACAAGTTTTCACCACTGCTAGTTCCATCCGTGTACTAACTGCCCTTAGTTTTGTCAGCCTTGTCGAGTAACCTTTCCGAGTAACAAGATGACAAAGTGTTCGCTCTGCTTTTACAGCAGCTCCATCTCTTATGAATCGATTGCACTTGTCATTGACATCGTAAATTTAACAATCGTTTTATTTTAAGACGGAGATTATCAATGAGTGACTGATTAAAATGGAATTTTTACGACTAAATGATGTTAATGTCGATGACGTTCGATCTTTCATGAGGTAGAATGGTAATAATGATATAACTCAATATCAGAATGACAAAGACAGATGAAGATGGAAATTCTAAGAATTTAATAAAATGATAAAAATTGTTCAGATAACATTCATTACTACAGTCATTCCCACCAGACGCGGGGTATGGTTGCGATGTTAAGGCAAAATTCAATGTTAATTGAACATAAATCAATAAAAATGGTTAAAATGATAAAACTGATGGTAAGAAGGATGAGATAAGTGATAAAATAGCAAAAAGCAATATAAATGAAGTGAGATTCAAAGCGTTGAAAAGCATCAGAAATTAGGGATAATAGACATTTTTGAGTGAGCCTGTTAGGGTTGATCGACTCCTATGTAGCTCGAAGCCTAATTTAATAATACGGGTTTTCGGGATTACGGATAAATTGTCAAGACAACTTGCCCTTCATAGGTAACCACGTAATATCGCTGGTATTATCCTGCCATTACCTTATTATAGTAGTTTTACTTGCGCCCAATCTCAAAAGGAGTCGTCAATTTAAGCATTCCAAGTTGCCAAATACTTTCTCCCCGCCAGCTTGCCACACGACTATGACACCTATAGAAAGACCTTGTCTCTTTGTCAGTGAAAAACTGAACAAAAAGCCCCGAACTTCCGTATCAAAGGTTTTTATAGCTTTGTGGTGGAACATTCTGGAAAATTTTGGCTGAATCCACGCCTAGTGGGAAGGGCCTCCCTTTGTTCATCCCATTGGGCCCCATTCGCCATTCCTGGCTTGAATTGTCACGCCCTTCTTTAGCTTCACTCAATTTTGTCATTCTCGCTTTAATTAATAAATCTTTAGGGTTAGGGTCATCTTTAAAAAATATAACCACAACTCGCGTTCGGTTTCACCCTAGTTTTGAACAATAGCATAAATGTATCAACATTCTTGTGAATATAATTCTCTCATGCATTCTCAGGCTTGTTTTAGTTGGTTGCTCATCATGTGTTGCCTTGTCTGAGAGAGGCAGCCATACACAGGTTATATTCTTTTCACAAAGGTGTTTCAAAGCATTTTATTTTTTGCTAAAAGTTTAGTGGAAAAATAGTTGAAATCTATTTCTGCTTGCAGACATCCTGCGTGGTGATTCGAGCGTGACGGGCTTCCTGTTCAGTAACTTGATGCTGCAACCGTCTTGAAAAACGTTGGCTGTGACCTGACAGCTGCATCCTGTTACCGTCTTTATATCAGAAATAAGATGTGAATACAAAGATATAACAATAATTGGGTTCTTAAGGTTGCTAACCCCGATATATGTATGTAATACAAAGATATGAAAAATAATCAGGTTTATATAAGGTTACTGACTTTGGTATACGTATGCAATGCAATGAGAAGCTAAGTGGGTAGGCTACGTTTATCAGAGAGATCTTTGCCGTGCTGGCGACCCAATCAAGTATAATTTTGTTTGGCGACATCTGGTGTTCGATTTGAGAGTTGGTGCTAGGGCTCAGCTCAACACATGACCCTTAAGCCATACACCCCAAATGTTATCAATTCACTCCATTGCTATTTGTGGTATGGCAACCTATCTGACACAACTAAGCCGCTTTCCTCCTCTTTTTTGTCTTCGACCTACATTATCTGAATTTCTATCTACGCCTTGCAGATTAACAGGGCGTATTTAGGCCATGCCATGACCTACATCCATTATGGAAGTCGTTTGATGAACGCTCATATATGTTTGGCACAGTTTTACGTCGGATGCCTTTCCTGGTGCAACCCTCTGCATTTTTCCGGGCTTGGGACCGGCCTACAGGACGGCACAGGAATTGTGCCCCCCTTCGGGCTGCAGATAGTCAAAACAAGCAATAAAATAAACACAGTCAGCACATAAGGTACACAAATCACTTACTACCTGTGTGAAAATATAAAGGATATGACAATTTAAACGCTATGTGGATGGAAGGGATTCAAACCTCAATGGCCCTCACTCTGGTAGTTGAAGGTTGAGTCCACGTTCGATGTTTGATCCTTGCTGTATACTCTATGTAGGTAATGTTGTTAGCGCGCTAGGCTCACTTGGGCCGAGCAGCTTCAACGCGAAAAATACGGCACCAATTTGGGTGCTAAGATTGTTAAATTTCCTACAAGTCCTCACGGCCCTTGTCGTACAAGGTATAAAGTTACGATGTTTCTTCAACAGCACGGTTAGATTACAAACGCATCTCGTTGTTAGCCAGCTAAGCTAAGGTGGTCTGCCCCAATAAGCAAGTTTATGTTGACGTTTCTACTTGCCCAACTTCCTACTAAGTACTCACGGTACTTGTTGTAAACGGAACATAGGTTTTGGTGGTCGTGTAAGTACCCACGTTTGATGATTACCTCCTCAGCAAATATTTGATTAGATACGTTGCTTGATGTTATCAAGCTAGGCTCGGGTAGGCCGCGCAGCTTCAACACGAACAAATACGGCTCCAAAGACCAATGGCTTGAGAAGGTGCACCAAAAAAAAAATAAAAATGGACTGACTATCAAGGAAGATTCAAACATCAAGCAGAGGTCCACAAAGTGTAATGAGGAGGGACTCACATCTTTAAAAAAAAAACTAAATTCGGACGCATCAGGGAGATGGACTACAACTGTCAGGCTCCCTGGGTCAAGAGCGAATGTTGGGAGAGTCTCAAGTGGGCCAAGGAGAAGGACTGGAATGTTGGCCAGTCAACTGTGCCTCTTTTTTCAGGAATCAAGGTCCAAGGGTTTGGAGAAAGACAGGTGATGAACAGAACCCAAACCACTTGATGTCCTGGATGAAATATCCACAATCTGCCAGTTTGTAGTGCAAAGCCCAACTCAGGTGTTGGTAAACTCTGATTTCCTAAATCCAAGGTCACAGCAACAGTCTACCAACATGCTTAAAAGGACTTCATGATTCCTTCTGATAAGGATCTGTATGAAGATGCAAATTTCATCTTCCAGTAGGTTCCGGCCCCTCACACATAAATCACCAAAACTTGGTTTGATGCCCATGCCATTACAGTGCTAGAGTAACCCACCCAACCAGCCAGGTCTAATTCCTAATGTGAATCTATGGGGTATTATAAAGAGGAAAATGAGGGGCACCAGACCCCAAAACAAAGAAGCAAGCATTAAGGAAATCTGGGCTTCCTTGACTTCCTTACCACAGGCTGACTGCCTCAATGCCTCTGCGCAACAAGGCAATTATTAAAGCAAAGATATTTAAGTCTTTAAGTTTGACATCGTTTTGAAAGGTTGAGGGTTGGGGGGTGCTCCATCTCCCATATCCAGAGGCGGGTAATGGGTGTGGGTGGGGACGTGGCGGGGTGTCCCATGCTCCATACTGCAGGTTGGAGTGAGGCATCCGTCTCTCGCCGCTGATTGTCTGGCCAGACCTGCAGGAGCCATGCCTGTTAATTACTCACCTTGGACACACAATTCACTGTACATATTTTATCACCAATCACTTTTGGCACATTAACAAATGATTTTGTTCCTGGGGGTTAGTGTGGGGTTGGAGGGGTGTTGGGGTGGGACCGAGATTGAGCCATGTCCATGCTGTTTTCTGGTCCATGCGCCCTGCCCCCTCCCAGCTGGCCTGCCCTCCCTGCATTATAAATGCATCACACATATTCCCGTTTTTGAAATGCAGTACATATACGTTTCTCTGGGGGGGCCGTGAATCCGCTGTGTGTTGTTGAGGTGGGGGTGGGGGGGCTGTAAGGCAAAGCAAATTTATTTAGATAGCGCACTTCATATAAAAGGTAAATCAATGGGCTTTACAAAGAAATAAAAAAATTAAAGTGGGAAGAAAACTATAAAAATGCCAACATATATATTAAAAAATAAAAAGTACAATTAAAAACAGCATACAGTGCAAGAAATATCATTACAATTAGAAATTGGAAATACTCTAAAAACCATAAGAATAAAGAGTTTTCAACCTGGATTTAAAATCATTCACACTTGGGGCTGACATCACCTCTGTTGGGAAATTTATTCAATTTGTGTGCAGCATAATATTCAAATGGTGCTTCACCATGTTTGCCTTGGACTCTGCACTCCACGATTTGACAAGTCAGTTGATCTCAGAGCTCTACTGAGTTTTTATTAGGCATTTATTGAATGTATTCGGGACTTAAACCATTTAGTGATTTATAGACAAGTTGCAGAACTTTAAAATCTATTCTAAAGCTGACAGGAAGCCAGTGTAAGGACTTAAGAATTGTACTGATATGCTCTGACCTCTTTGTTCTGGTCAGAACCTCAGTTGCAGCTGTTTCATGTACTTCTTGGGGAATCGTGTCAGAAAACCATTACAGTACTCAAGTCTACTTGAGACAAAAGTATGGATGAGTTTTTGCTGGTCTGCTTGATACATACCAGCCTTCACTGTAAATACATTCTTCAGAAGGTAAAAGGCAGTTTTTGTGATTAATTTGATATGACTGTTCAAAGTCAGGTTGAAATCAATCAGAACACCAAGGTTTCGGACTTGGGCTTTGGTTTTTAGAAATAGTGGGTACAGCTATATACTCACAGCAATTCTGTTTTCTTTTTTGTCAAAAACATTTGTCTGTTTTGTTGTGGTTTAGTTGAAGAAAATTTTGACTCATCCAGTTATTTGTCTGCTTTAAACCGTGGCACAACACCTCAATAGAACTGTAGTCACATGGAGACATTGCTCAATATAACTGTGTGTAATCTGCATAGCATCACAATGAAAGTTTTGAAGAATTTTACCCAAGGCTAACAAATACAGGCTGAACAGGAGGGAAGAACTGACCCTTGAGTGACTCCATGGGTCATTGCCATTTCTTGGGATTGAGCACTTCCAATGGTGACAAAACAGTTCTTTCTTCCAGTTAGGACCTAAACAACATTTAACAGCCATTTAAAGACCATTCCATTTAGTCCATCCTACCCATTTTTCCAACCCGGTGGGTGAGGCAAACTTAGTGGGGTGGGCTGTGTGGGACGGGGGATGGGAGAGTTGGCTGGGGGGATAGCACTGGAGCCTTGCGACCCTCGCCGTCAACTAGGTGGCTCACTGGTGGGCAACTGGGTCCGAACTTGCCCTCGATTGATTGGGTGGGGTCCCCACCCTCCATGGGGCAGGCACAGCAATTATGAGGACGTTACTCTCAGTCTTTGTGCATGTAAAACCGTCAATTTATTTGCAAGACTCCACAGGCACACACAGCAAGGACTCTTTTACTGATAAACTTGATGTCGCGTGAAAATTCGTAATTGTCGATAAAAATCTTCTCAAAACATTGTTAAATGAGAGAGGATTGAACATCACATTGTCAAAATAGGGTACATATGACATGACCTACACTGTTCATGCAAACCACTGGATTTCCACTTTTAGTACAGCAAGCAGTGATCAGGGGACCCAATGGGTCCGCGGGCGATTGCATGGTATACGTTTTTAATGGATGTGTAACAGTGATCTAGAGTGTTATTTGCCCTCGTTGGACATTTCATGTGCTGCTTATATTTAGGGAGTTTGTGGTTAAGTTTAGCTATGTTAAAATAAAAATGAGCAGTTAATCTCAATCTCATTTACCTGCTCGGCGAGCGTTAGCAATGCTGCGTTCATGCTATCTTGAATTAGAATGTAAACACCGGTGAGAATGAAAGATGCAAATTCACGGGGCGAATAAAACTGCTTACAGTTCAAAAACGACTCTAAAAGAGGGCTGCAGTTTGTGCTGAGCTCTGTAATGTCCGTGGACCATTTCTCGTTGATATGAAAGCATATTCCACCATCTTTCGATTTCCGTGTTAGCTTCGAGACGCAGTCCGGACGATGAATGTGAAAGCCTGGGATTGTAATTTTGTACAACAACATTCACAATGTGCACAAACTTACTGGACTATTACACATACAAAGGTTTCAGGCACTCTGTAAGTGTAGTACAACATTTTGAACTGGGCACTCTATGATAAAAACCTTATTTCAGTGCCAACCCTTGTTGCTCAGACTAGGATCACCCATGTGCAGTCGGACCCTTCTGACAAGCCCATCCTTCTCAACAGCTGCCTCTATTACTTGACCCTACTGCCTTTAGTTCTTAGGTTGCTCATCGCCCTTTTCTAACACGTCAACAACCTTCAAATTTCTTGTTAGATCATTCCACCGTTGCCTAACTAACTAACAACTAGATTGAGAAGATATTCATTTTGCCATTGGCTCCAGAAATGTTCCATTGCCTCATGAAAGAATGTTCTCAAAGACGAATTGTCTAACCTTCTTGATGAGAGAGAGAGAGAGAGAGAGGAGAGAGAGAGAGAGAGAGAGAGAATGACTGAGAATGCTCCGGACTATACAAATATGTCATTCTCATACTTAATCCACACGACTTGCATGCGGGACATTCATTCGGTCACAGTGCCTTTCAGCAAGAAATATAGCCAGACGGTCAACATTAAATTTGTTCAAGGAATCACAGAATGTATTATTTCCACCAGTAGACTTCATTCCTTGATTCAATTTAATTTGTCGGATTGTGCCACATGTGGCAATGAAACACCTCAAGCCATTTATGAAGGAGTCTGTAGAGTGATCGTTCAACACTTCATTACAATGTGCAATCATCAGTTTGGTGAGGTGGTGGTCGTTTTGGATTATTGCTGGATGTTTGCATGACTGAGGAAGAGATGAGTGATATAGCCTTCCTCCCACCCTAACCACTCTTTCCTTGTTTATAAAGGCATCAAGTTTGTACAGCTGTTTGTGAGTTTGCAGTTCAATTTCTTTGCTCAGTAACTTCCAGTCCTCTTTCTAAGAATGGTTCTGTGTGGACCTAATTATGAAGCATTCAGCCTTTTCTCTGTCTTGTACTGTGGACTGGCCACTCATTTTACCATTGTTTATCTGTCTTTGAATGCATGAAATGGCTCTCATTGTAGTAAACCAGGAAGGAAATTTCATCAGTCGGTCTGCTGTACTTGCTTACTCTTTAATGTATGTTTTTAGTGTTTGAGCCTTTCTCACTTATGGGTCTCCAACTCATCATTCTGGAATAGTATCTGATGGAGACCCAATTACACCCTTCCATAAGAATGTGGGTCTGGTGAGCCAGTGAGATGAGAGTTTATTTCTGTTCGACCTCTGGACGTGTGATCTGTAGGGTTTTCAGCAGTTGAGATATATTTTCATTGACCAGGAGATGTAGGAAGATGGATCCTCTGAACCCTGTTGACCACAAATGTATGAAATCGCCTAGCCTGGTTATTAATGTATCCTAAAGCAACCATGGAGTCACTCCAGAAAAACTCCTCAATTTCTGAATTTCCAGGCTCCTCTTTCAGCATTTTCCTTTATGTCGCTGAACAAACAGCTGCCATTAATTCCAAACTAAGAATAGTTGTGATCTTTGTGGGAGACACATGAGACTTTGCCATTACCAAAGCACAGTGAATGTCTCTTGCGTCATATGTGTGTGTCATATATGAGCATTGACCATATGCATTTATGCTTGCATCAGAAAGGTGATGCAATTCTATTTTGATGATCCTTCCAAAGCCAAAGGGGCGGATAACAGTGTCTTTTGTTTAGGGCTTCAAAGTTCACAAAATCAGCCTTTCATTGCTCCCACTGTGGTCAAAGTTGTTCAGGAAGAGGGCCATCCCAACCTGAGGCCCTTTTGCACATTTCCTCAACAATTCTCTTTCCAGTAAGTGGGAATGGAGCGACGAGTCCTAAGGGATTGTACAAGGAGGCAACTGAGGGTAGAAGACCACGACGAGTTTCATGCTGGTTCTTGAGGCTGAAAATTAACAAGTCCTTTCTAATGATGAATCAATGAATGCGAGATTTATATCCTTTACCTAAGATACATGTTCTGATTCAGGAATACTTTCCATGACGACTTTGCTGTTTGACATGAATTTGTGCAAATGAAGACCACATTTCGTGGAGTTCATGTGCTTCTTGAGCAAGCTGAATAGCATTTGCTCCATTATCCATGCTTGTGAGTACGTCATCAAAATAAAAATTTAGCTATATAATCTGCGACCCCAGTGAGTCAATGTGTTGATATTCCTTAATCAAATGCTGGAATGCATAATTAGTACATCCGGGTGAGGATGTCGTGCCGAAGAGATGCACATTCATGCGATACCCTTGTTGATGTGCTCTATCGCCATCCTTCTACCATAAAAACCAAAACTAGTTTCAATTTCTTTTATGCACCTGGAATTTTAAGAGCATCCTTTCAATGCCTCGCATCAGGGTGTTGGCGTATTGTCGAAATCATGATAAAACACAACAGTCAGATTGTTTAAGTCTGGACCAGGGAGAAGGTGGTCATTGAGCCTAGTTCCCTTACATTTAGCAGAGCAATCAAACACTACTCGTACCTGTTTTGGCAAAAGTTTTTTTTCTGCAAGGAGAGTATCTTGTCTTTGTGGATTCTAATTACAAAAGAAAGGAAATTCTTTGCAAAGAGAGGAAAAGATACAAGTGTTAGGAGTTTTTCCCCCTTACCAAAGATCAGACTAAAACTCCTTTTGTTATATTAAAGTGAGAGAGACAGAAAGACATAACAAACCAAGAGTTATCTATGTCCAGCTGCATACACATGCAGCCAGAAGGAACGTCAGTTGAGGAACAACCTGATATACGTAAAACATAAATCTGCCAACACAGTTTCCCTCCTTTTGATTAATCCAACCTAATCAATCCACTACTACTGCTACGTCAGTAAATTCTACTGATCAAAACCCAAACATTAAAAAAGTTATTGAAACACCAAGAACTAAACCAAACAAGTTAACAAGAGCTAAACATCAATGACCTAAAAGAAAGTAAAAATTAACTAAATACAATATATTAATGAGCTAGAAGAAAGTAAATCAAAGGAAATATATATCTTTATAAAACTGAAACAGCAAATCATCGTGCATCAACATAACGTCACAGTCATCCAGAAATTCACACCGCCGGTTTAAGATAATCTCTCATCAGGGGGTTGTTGTGAAGTATTTACCAGATTCAGGATTAGGAACGTGAACAATGGTCGACATCATCCAGGCAGTCGAACCGAGGAAAGAGCTCATGAAAATGCCCATCAGAGACGGAATGGTGAAAACGTCCATCGTGAACAAAGGCTGTGTCAATCAGGCGTAAAACCAAAGATTTCACAAAAGGAAGTTAAAAAAAAGCACAAAATGAGACAGAGGACAAACAATACGATACAAGCATAAGAGCAAAGCGATGCAACCATGCTTACCATCCAAGTCCAGCCAACTAACCTGAATCAAGTAGGTCCTTGCATGCCATGACGTCACAAAGTTCCATTTGATCCTGCTAGCTGTGATGCCCATATCACCACCATTGTCACGATTGTAGGTGCAAGAGGTTTGGTTCAAAAGAGTACAAATACTGCCCGAGACCCGTTGTGCTTTTGGTTGTCACAGCAGACAAAACATATATTCAAAGAGATCATTCTATGGAATACCATTTGAAAAGACCAGAAACGATCCATGGATTTTGGTAATTAAACGGGATGGATGGTACCCAACCAAATACACACACCTGTGTCGTGATCACTTCATTTCAGGTAGGAATTTTTCTTAATTTCAAATTACAAAATATTTATAATGCCAAGTTGACTCAAAAAAGAAAATAAACCGTCTTTCGCAGGTTTAACGGAGGTTAATGTGTGGCAGCTATACGCTTCAGTGTACGGGGAGCTAACTCCCCGTCGTCTTTGTTTTCTCCCGATCATAGTTAATGAATGCGAGGTTGTGTAAAACCAAGGGGTCATTTATTTAGATATTGGTATTTGTATTGAAAAAATCTGAGTGGTGCCATCACTATGTGGGATTTATTCCTGATTGAGAACAGATCCAGCAACGAAGTATTCGTATGCGTCCAGACTTTTATACGCTTTCAAACTTTTCTGTGTAAATCTCGACAACTTACTCACCAGATACATGTGTGTATCCAGTTGGCCAAGACAAGCGGAAGCGAATTAACAGTACACTTTCTTATCAACGAAACCATCGACTTCGGCATCAAATATGGGTCCTCTGTGCCAAGTGTCTAATTTTTCCACGTACCTTCGTTTATTATCACCTTCTAAATGATTAACGGTATCAGACAAAGCCTGGATGTCATGCTCTAAGACGTATTTTCGTCTCAACAGAATTAACTTGCAACAATGTTTTGTTTGACCGGCAATATGGGGAGTCGTGTGATTTTATGACAGAGATGTACGACCTCTATACAAGATGGCAGGACAGCATCGAAGCAGAGCTGCATCCTTGTCATGGTGAAGAATTGGTTTGCCATCAGATTCTAAAAATTTTCGGTGGCGCCAGACGGCGCCAAAGTCATGGACTATGTCAAAAGCATAGAGGCAGTGTGTGTAAATGGTGATGGATTTTCCCTCCGCCAAGCGACAAACATCTGTCAGTGCCACCCACCAAAAATAAACATTCAAATTACAAAATGCAAAGAATAAAATATTGTTCATTTACCTTTGGCGTTGAGCAAAGGTTATTCAGTGACAACCTCCTCTTCGAAATGAGAGAGAGCCCTTTGGTAGGAGTCGCTGCTTATCAGAACTCCTTCTGCTCCAGTATCGTGCCAGTGGTAGAAGGGTTTTAGCCATATTCTTTGACAATGTCAGTCAACCACATGCCTTTTTCATATTTCCCGATTGTTTGCTTTGTTTTGAAGGACAAAACAACACTCGTCTTCTCACTGGCCATCAATATCTTAGGGCCCACAGTGAAAAAAGATAAATACATTTACAAAGAAGTTGTACTTAGTTGTTTATGTGTGCTCGCAAGCACGTGACAATGAATTCAGTGACAAATATACAAGAAGTTCATCATGGGTAAAGGTTGACATCCCTTGTAGCCAATGAAGGGATATGATGCCAGGTAGACGCTCCAGCTATAGTCAATGGGAGAGCAGCTCTATCGGGCCACGGAAACCAAGATACAGGAAGTGGATCGTAGTTAAAGATTGACATACCTCCTAGCCAATGTGATGCCAGGAAGATGCTATGTGCCACTTTTAAACCAAGATACAGCACAGGATGTTTTCGTTCGGTGGAATCCACTGCGCATTGTTTTCCTATAGTATTCTGAATTTCCTTAGTAACTAGAGACAAAATTATTCCGAGGAGGCTTTTCGTAACCTGAATTTTTCGTAAGTAGAGGTATGAGATCAGGTATCCTGAGATACTGCTCTTTCATTTTTTCCATTATCATTGATGTCATGTTCAAGAACACGAAGAGCGTCAACAGGTGTCATTGGTGGCAGCTCCTACACGGCAATCCAGTGACACAAGATTGTAGCACAGGGGGAGTCATGGTATGACACAGAAGGTCCCTCAATGCTCCACCTTAAATCAGTTTGAGCAGCATAAGCTTCTTCATCTCTTCCTGAAACGACCTGTCTTGGTCCCAAGGCTCTTGGGCAGTTAAACACAATAAGAAGACCAACATTGTAGTCCTGTAATGGAGGGCTTTTGTCAATCACCTTGGTTGGAGGAGTGCAACGTTTTGCTCTTTCACATGTAGGGATATGTTCACGGTTTACTGGAATACATTCCTTTGTGGAAACAAGAGGAAGGTTAATTCGTACTGTTGAATAAAACCCTCTCACGCAAAGCTCTGAAACTCTCTGACTTTGTATCAGGGTCTCTTTTCCCATTATGGTAGTTAATTTACCATTGTACTGGTACTTCGTCTGCACACATGGAGCGGCTAACTTCTTGGTCGATGAAAAGAGAATCGCTCGAGTGTCAACCAGAGCATGCACGAGTGTTTCTGCCTATGGATTATTCTTTGTTCGGGGCTTGTCCTTCTCTTGCTACAGTGAGTAAAAGTGCACTTGTTGACTCTGGCTTGTTTTTGAAGTTGTCAGGTCGATCAAGCAATCAAACCCTCATGACAGACCTTAAAAAACAGACCCAAAGTTATGTTTTTACTCGTGAGGAGAACGAAAGAGACTGTAACTGCACTCGCCTCCTCTCCTTTTATTACTTTAGGGAGTGTCCCTATTACACAAGCTTCTGGAGGGATGGAGCAATGCACACAATGCATTCCCAAATATTTGGAGGAGTCTCCAGCCATGAGTACGTCAGCAGACACCCATATCTTAACTTCTCAAGGCTGGGATTATGAGCAGGAACAATATGGTCTCTTCAGCATGGTAAACAATCTTGATTCGTATGCCATGTACTGTTATGTATGTAAATTAAGTCCTTACAGGATTGCATTAGATTATATGTCTAAAAGCAGGAAGCGCTATTATGTAAAATTACTCTTGCAAAAAATGTCACAAATTGGATGCACATGTAATTATACACTTTCTACCATCAAATAGAAGAGCATTTATTTGTTCTGTCTGTCTTCAGATGCTGCTGTACTGTACTTCCTTTGCTACAAGTTCAGTTGCTGCTTCTGCACGTTTAGCTGCTTACTTTGGAGCTTCTGTTATGACAGTTGGAGAGTGTACATAAGTGAGGTGGAGGATCCAAATTTTAAGGCCGCAATCATGACTAAGCAGCTCGTGAAGCCGTTGTCTCTCACTATCAAGATCAAAATCTTCCTCAATGTCTGATGGTCTTTCATGAGCAATTTTTAAGATTTCACTTGTCACTGCCTCACATGCATCAATATGTCGCCTTGTTTCTATTATTGCTAGGGAGTGATGTCTAACATAATTATTTACACTCAAAACCTCATCCTTTGCCTTTTCTCACAAGTCTACTAAAAATGAGAATTTACGTATTGACCTGCGTCCGGGCAAGGGAAACCGAGATCCAATATTTGTATTTGTTGTAGGCGTTATGGAGTGGTTCTTTGTCTGGTACCTCACCAAGCCTTTTTGCCATGGATTACTTTACCAGGGGCGTGAAGCCCAGACAACTTAGTTCCTCGGATCAAACTACAAACTCCTCCACCACGACAAGGTGTCAGCTACAGGAGGGATATTTTCAAGTGTATTTTTAACACACTAATTGAAAAATACACTGTGAAAAACAGACAAGGATATTATTGTGGGTTAATAAAAAGAAAATTGAAACAAAGTTGTAAACAATCTTTCAAATTCATATAGTTGGCTTGGTTTGGTTAGCAATGTATTTTTTTGTTTGTTGACATTTTCATTGTAGGTTTGCAAAAACACAAAATTGTTCTTAAAAATATTCTGATGGGAATGTAAATGCTGTAATCTGAATCTTTAATGAGCCATGTATCTTAAATAGATGACACTGATCTGATCACAGTGCATATGTCTGACGTTGCTCACAGTAGTCAAAGCTCATGGACATAGTGTGTTTGCTCAGACCTGAGGTGAGAGTTCAGAAGCAATTACTTAATTTACTTCCATTACTTCCAAAGTGTAACTGAATGGAGCTCACACATCACATGTGAAGCAGAGTGATAAGGCTCGTCACTTGCATGTCAATGTTGAGAGTGACTATAGCAGAAACTGAAGTGAGGCTTTGCTCATTACAGCTTCACCTCTCAAATTTGGGCCCTTGTTTGAACAGATGCAGCCATATTGTGTGATTTCTATAACTCGTTCTTTATTACTAAAGTCCAATGTGGATTGCTGTCCAATTCTATATACCTATGCTTTCTTGTATTAATGGTTAAAACAATTGCTGAATTTTGTGCACAGAATGAACCGCCTTTACAATTTGCCCAGAGGCTTTGGTTCTTTGCCAGCTCTTGAAGTTTTGGACCTCACCTACAATAACCTGACCCAAAATTCCTTGCCTGGAAATTTCTTCTATCTCAGTAAGTAAAATGAATGTACAAACACAAACATTCATGTCATTAGTTGATATTACTAGCTTTTTTAAAAATACTTTATATTGACATTCACTTTTTAGTTGACAGTGAACCATATCTAGTCACATATATTTCATAGTACGGACAGACTAGTGATTGAACAATAATGTGTATTGTTGTTGAGTGATATCATTGCTAGGCAGAATCACATCACATCCAAATTTCTTGTCAAACATTAAAGTGGGTATTATTCTTTTTCTATCATATACTGCTGCACCCCAGCATTAACAAACCTTTCCCAAATCAAGTTTGATTCTGGATTACATTTCCCAAAAAATTAACACATTTTATTTTGTCATGAATAAAAATGGCACTTATTGCTTGCAGTGCCCATCGAAGTCTGTGTTCTTCCCTCAAATTAGAGGCTTAAATAGGCAGTCCGAGCTAAGAACTGTCACTGGATCCATCTTCCTAGTCTATATTTCTAAGGTGCAAGAGCTTCTTATTTTCCTCACGAATTATCTCATTAGGCTTTGCCATAGTGTGTCATCTTGAAAGATCTAAAACACCAACGCCAATCATGTTTTCCCTCACAACAGCTATCACCCTCTTCAGTCTTCCTCTCGCTCTTTTGCCTGCCAGCTCATTCCTCATCATCCTTCTACCAATATGCAGTATTACTTGGTTTAAAGCAGGGGTTCCGTTTCAAACCATACCCATGTTAAGTGAAGTCCGTGTAGCAGAATGGTAATTTTTTTTACAGTGCATGATTTTTTTGTTTTTTTTAATTTACAGGACTGTATTTTGTAAGTCTTTTTTCCCCATTTAGTTTTTTTTGTTTGTAGTGTTTTTTTCATTTTTAATATGTTTTAAGGCTGTAAAATTCCTAACCAAACACTTAAAATTTTCTCAGACAGACATTCACATACCTTACATTTCCCTGGTTTAAATAGTCTCAAAGTTCAAACCTTCATAGTTAAAAAAAAAAAAAAAGACACTACTATACCCTAGAACAGGGGTCGGGAACGACTGAGAGAGCCATAAATGCCAAATATATTTAAATGTAGTTTCAAAAGAGCCATACAGTATTTTAAAAACTAAGTACAGGTGTATTTGGTCATTTATGTAAGACCAACACTTTTAGAGTACAATAAGTCTCAGAATTATTTAAAATAACATTGTTAGGCTGTTGCTAACCATTGATGACAAAAGTACTTCTTACCATGAATGACTTCTGGTGCTACATGATTTTGCTGATGGCTTAATGATGGGGTCTGTTTCATACGTCGTTAGATCAAGCTCTGTGCAGGCCTTGAGACTCCCATCCATTATTCGTGAACGTAATTCAATTTGATTTGCCATCATTACGGTATGATGGTGAACAGTTCTTGCCGACAAACGCATGTCTTTCATTCGTTTGATTATTTTGTCTTTATGCAAAGTTATCAAAATGTTTATTGGCAGCATCAAGTATGAGTGCTTTTGCATACTCCCCAACTCTGAAATTAGACACACAGTAGAACCGTCTGTCTCCACAAAGGCTGACCTTTTGTTGAAAATTAAGTACTCATCTTTTTTTTTCCTTTGAGTCACCTTTGTCAAAAGCGTTTGCATAAATTGTTGTTCCGACCTGATCGGCGTTTGACCTTTCTGCGCTTGCGCACATCGACTGCCACACTAAACTACGGCAACACCACTAGGACATCTGCGTCATTTGCATTGCCTGCACGACAGAAATCACATGTACAGTATGTCGTTATGATTGGCTCTGCAAGCCATATGCAACCATCAAAAGAGCCAGGTATGGCTCACGAGCTATAGATACCCGACCCCTGCTTTATATTGAAAACAAAGGTCAACACCTGTTTGAGGCCAAAACATTTGAGAAATAAATGTCGAAATGTCAATTCACCCATTGTCTTTTGCTTAAACGCCCGGATAAGTGTACAGAAACATTTTTTGGAAAAATAATGAAATTGACCACGTTATCATGGCGACAAATACGGAGAATTGGAATGTTCCTCACGTAGACTCACAAGACACAAAAACAACTTGATGTGAAATGAATCTGCCCCCAACCCCAACAGTAAGAATAGAAAGGCTGGAGATATAGTTCTAGATGAGTCACTCGAAGAGCTGAAGCTCAAGCCTAAATTCCACGACAGTTTTAAGCCATTTATGAACAATTATATTTTGTAAGACAAAACTTCATTTACAATGACACACAACTAACAGTGATGCTTTTATTGCAGCAACTCTTCGTGCTCTGTATCTGAGTGATAATGACTTTGAAATCCTGCCATCTGACATTGGAAAGATGACGAAGCTGCAAATAGTAAGTTAATGAGTAAATAAATGCTGAAAGAACACTGAGCGAAGTGATTGAACTCGACTAAATTGTCTGGCAGTGTGTGATTGTGCAACTACACCACTATAACAGATAAACAGATAAATATCCATATGCAATACTTTATTTCTATGAAGCTATGCCGGTGCTTTTATTTTCAAATGATCCTTTGTATAACATTCTGAGAAAATCACAAAGCCACGTGATCTTATTTTCAGAACAATGGTCATTGGGGCCTAACACATTGGTGACCTCTGATATACACATGCTGTGAAATATATCTAAAATAATATATACAGGATATTTTCTGTCTTCTACAGGACTGTTCAAAATAATAACAGTCCAATGTGATTAATCAGATTAGTTACCAGTAGGTGCAGTAGATTCTCAGAAATGAACAAGACCCAACATTCATGATATACACACTCTTAAGGCTGTACAAATGGGCTACAGGAAGTCTTCAGTCTTCGACCAAGATCAGTTCCTACACCGGTGACAAAACTTGAATTTGCGCGTAAGTCGGATTTCACCATTAAAGTCCAAATTTATGAAGACAGCTGGGATTGCCTCCAGCACTCCCGTGACCCTTGTGAGGATAAGTGGCTCAAAAATGGGTGGGTGTTGGCACTTCATATGAAATACTAAAACACATTCAAATTATAAAAGCAAGATTCTGTACTTACCATGACTGCAAGAGCTGGATGGTGAAGAAGGATGGGGAGGCTGTGCTTAGTTATTCCTAAGGCATGTGCAGGGAGCCCTTGCTAGCGGTAAATTCCTCCTCAGCGTCCTTGCTTTTCTGCTCTTTCACAGTTAAGTAAAATACGCTGTGCCTTTTCCATAAATGAACATTAGGCTGTTATTAAGCGTACGTTGATTCTGATCCTCGATCCATAACGTAAGTAATCTTTCCATCTCAGAAACGATCGAAGAACGTTGATTTTGTGATTGCTGTATCCCTCATCGGGGAGAAACCCTTCACGTGTGCTTAGCATTGCTTACAAAATAGCTTTCTTGTTTTGGGCCATAATGTGGAAAAAGGTGGCCGAAAAGGCACATATACTCCCAGCACACAGATAAGCAATATGAATTGGCTAAACAGAAACACTATTGTGCAGTGGACAAAATGGCGGCCAAGACACGGGCATCATAATGTCGAAATGTAGATCGAGGACATTTGAACCCAAGGACTCCCTATTTGTTGAAACGTGTTTTAAAAAAATAGCAGTGGCATTTAATCAATAAGGTTGTCAATTTTGTGAAAAAATGGTACAAATCAGGTAGCCCTGATTTAAGTCTACTGACACGTAAAGAATGATTTTTAGTATGTTTTTAATGAAAGAAAAAAAAAAAAGGCAGCCAGAATGGACCCATTGTTTTTTTCACCACACATCATGATGTTGTTGTATGTGTATTTTAGCATTTCCTGCCATGAAAATCCTTTCAAGGCATTTGTGTTGGAAAAAAACCAGGAAGTGGTGTTTTTTGCAATAGCGGGATCAAGTGTTTATGTTGGTTTTTATACCTATTGCACCGGCGAAGAATTACTTGTTTTTTTCATCATGTTAGCCAAAATACCAGCTCGTCGTATTGCTGGATTTTACTCGAACACTTGGGAGAATTGATTCACTCATCACACTTTTCCAAAACACCCACTTCGTCGTGAAAAATGCATTGCACAGGTGAAAATAACGAGAGCTTTGTGGGTTTTTAAATGACAGGTTGGCGTGTATCGAGTTTATGCACGTGACCATTTTCATGGCGCCATATGGCCGGTCAAACAGAGCTGCTTGACATTGTTGGAGACATTGAACCGGAGGAGAATATTTACAATGCCCAAGACCTGTTGTGCTCTTGGTTGTCACAACAGATGAGACAGATATTCAAAGAGATCATTCTATAGCATATCAACTGAAAAGACCACAAAAGATCGATGTATTTCGGCAATTAATCGTGATGGCTGGTGCCCAACCAAAGACACACGCCTGTGTAGCAATCACTTAATTTCAGGGAGGAATTATTCTTCTCAATCTCAAATTATCAAGAATTATTTATAACACCAAATTGACTCATTTGAGAACAATGGTTCAGAGTATGTATGTGTGCGTGTGGCTGCAATGCACTTCCACGTACTGAAGAGTCGACTCCCTGTCCTCTTCCCCCAATCATAGTTAATGAATGCGTTTTGTGTAAAACCAGGGTTAATTTATTTAAATATTTGTATTTGTGGTGAATACTAGCTCAAAAGATCGATGGATTTCGGCAAAGGTTAACATGTAGCCGAATACGCTTCCGCGTTCACGAGCCATCAACCCGTCGTCTTTTTTTTTTTTTCAATCATAGTTATTGAATCCGAGTCTGTGTAAAACCAGGAGTAATTTATTTAAATCTTGGTATTTGTATTAAATACCATCTGAAAAGATCGATGGATTTCGGCAAAGGTTAACGTGTAGCCGAGTACGCGTTCACAAGCCATCTCCCTGTTGAGGACAGATCCAGCAACGAAGTATTTCAATGCTTCTAGACATTTATACGCTTTCAAACTTTTCTGTGTAAATTTTGACCACTTACCAGATACATGTGTATATCCAGTTGTCCAAGACAAGCGGAAGCGAATTACATTCCAATTTCTTATCGCCGAAAACATCGACTCCGGCATTAAATTTGGGTCCTCTATGCCAAGTGACTCATTTTTCCACATTGGGCGTCATCCTATAAGACATATTTTCGTTTCGTCTCAATGGACTGAGCATTCAACAATGCTTTGTTTGACCAGCAAAATGGCCAGTAACGTAATGTCGGTGAAAAAAATAGTTGTGGGGGACTAATCTGTCTCACAGTTTATAGCACGTTACGTGTGAATTTAGAATAAATCCCCTTAGTCAAACCGGCAGCATATAACAAAGCACTTGTATTGCGTTTGAGAATTTAATCACACACACAATACAACACAGAACAATAAGATAGAAGTACAAAGATAGTGTAACACGAGCTAACTAGCTAACTAGACATATAGTTATCAAACTCGAACAACTTCTCATAAAGCAGCAATAATAAAAAGTTCAGTCCGCGTCCGACGATGTAATCCTTTTCTCAGAACGTAACAAAGGATGCGCATCATATCGGTAGTGTCTGTTTACTTGTTCGTTAGCAGCAGGATAAATAAAAAACTCCATTGGTGTCTGACGAGGTAATCCTTCTCTCAGAAAGTGACAAAAAAATCTGTCATATCGGTAGTGTCCGTTTACTTGTTCATGAGCAGGAGGATGAATAAAAAGCTCTGTCGGCGTCCGATGACGTAATCCTTCTCTCAGAACGTAACAAAAGAGCCATGTCGTAATAACTTCATAAAGTACGTAAATCAGGGGTGCTCAATGTGTCGATGTGCCCGGGCTGGGGTTGTTGTTATCTGCCAGCCTTGTTGTTGTTTGCCGGGTGTCGTTTTGTTCCGCTGGCGTTAGCCTCGATGCCGAGGTGGATCGGGCGGGGAGGTGGTTTGGCCGTGTGCGTGGAGGAGAAAGAATTGGATGGGTCAGCCAGTGATCAGCGCCAGGACTATCAAAAACAGTCTGGAGTTACCTATAAGTAATGTGACAGTGGGAACGTAATCTATAGCGCTCGTGCGCCTACGTGACCAAAGTCATGTGACTGGCCATATTGACAGTCGGCACGGAAATATGTCGTATAGCACGACGCCCAGAGTTTTGTCCGATACCGTTAAACATTTAGAAGGTGATAATAAACAAAGGTATGTGGAAAAATGAGAGACACTTGGCATAGAAGACCCATATTTAATGCCGAAGTCGATGTTTTCCCCGATAAGAAAGTGGACTTTCAACGCGCTTCCGCTTGTCTTGGACAACTGGATAAACATGTATCTGGTGAGTAAGTCATCGAGATTTACACGGAAGAGTTTGAAAGCGTAGAAAAGTCTAGACACATCCAAATACTTGGTTGCTGGATCTGTTCTCAATCAAGAATAAATCCCACATAGTGATGGAGCCACCCAGATTTTTTCATTACAAATACCAATATTTAAATAAATGACCCCTGATTTTACACAAACTCGCATTCATTAAATGTGATTGGGAAAAAAAAAGACAGCGAGTCGGCTCCTCCGTACACAAAGTGTGTTGCAGCCACACGTTAAACTTTGGTAAACTTCTCCCTGACAGACTATATATATATATATATATTTGCATTGTTGTCAAATAAATCCAATGTGTATTTTAAAAAAGAAAATAAACCACTGGGATAGGCTTCAGCCCCTGTACACGGAAGCGTGTTGCAACCATACGTTAACCTATGTAAACATCACTTTGTGGTTTTTCTTTTTTTAAATACGCATTGGACTCATTTGAGAACAATGCATATTAAAAAAAGAAAAAAAAAACATCTGTCAGGGAGACTTTTGCCAAAGTTTAACATGTGGCCACAACACGCTTCTGGGTATGTTGGGAACGATTACGTCTTTTTTTTTTTTTTTTTTATGCATTGTTCTCAAATGAGCCAACTTGGCATTATAAATACTTCTTGGGAATTTGAGATTGAGAAGAATAAATACTGCCTGAGATAAAGTGATCGCTACAGTCATGTATATTTGGTTGGGCACCATCTAACATGTTTAATTAATGAAATCCATCGATCTTTTCTCACCTTTTCAGCTGGTATCGCATAGAAAGATCTCTTTGAATATCTGTCTCATCCGTTGCAGCAAACAACAGTACAAGAAGTGTCGTGCATTGTGTATTTTCTGCTCTGGTTCAATGTCCCCACACTGTCGAGCAGCTCTTTTTGATAGGCAATATGGCGACGTGAAAATGGTGACGCCAGGTACACAAGCTCGATTGACAAGAATCCCCCTCAAAGTCCCTCTGTTAAAAAAGGCATATCCAGAAAAGGTTGCAATTTTCCAAATAACAAATCAACTGGCCTGAAGAGAAATTGGGGAATATTTTGTGGAATGATGGGAGTAAAATTGTTCTTTTTGGATCCAGGGGCAACAGACTGTTTGTGAGAAGACCCCAAACGCTGAATTAAAGCCACAGTATACAGTGAAGACGGTGAAGCATGGTGATGCAAGCATCATGATATGACAATATTTCTCCGATGGTGTTGGACCTTTTTATCGCATACCATGGATGTTGCCTTTTGCTGAAAAAGACATGCCCTTCAAACACACTAGTTGTGGTTCCAAATCAAGTGGGCAGTCCAATCTCCGGACCTTAATCCAATCGAGAACTTGTGCTGTTTCTGAAGCAAAAGCAAGAAATGTAAATGAATTGTGAAATGATGTTAATGAATCTTGAAGTGGAATAACAGCTGTGACAGATGTGGAAAAAGTTATGAAAAACAGTGGTCATACAACTAAATATTAATTTAGTGATTCAAAGGATTGGTAAATTCTAGAAACAAAAAGTTTGCACAAAATAGTTTTTGAGTTTGCCCCTCCTCGAACCATCACCTGATCGTGGTGTAGGGGTTTGTGTGTTCTGATGGTCCTCGGAGCTAAGTTGTCTGGGGCTTCATGCCCTTGGTAGGGTCACCAATGGCAAAAACGTCCTCGGTGAGGGACCAGACAAAGTACGACTCCAAATCTCTATGACGAGTGCAAATATTGGATCTCGGTTTCCCTTATCCGAACACAGGTCACAGGGGACCCCTCTGCAGCCAGGCCGGAAGGTGGGGCTCGAAGTCGAGTACCTGGTGGCCAGGCCGGCACCCATGGGGCTTGGCCAGGCACAGCCCAAAAGGGATAACATGAGTACCCCTTCCCATGGGCTCACCACCTGTGAGAGAGGCCCTAGGGGTCGGGTGCAATGTGACCTGGGCGGTGACCAAAGGCGGGGACATTGGCGATCCGATCCCCAGCTACAGGAACTAGCTCGAGGAACATGGAATGTCACCTCTTTGGCAAGGAACGAGCCCGAGTCGGTGTACGAGGTTAAGAAATTCCAACAAGATATAGTCAGACTCACCTCTACGCACTGTTTGGGCTCTGGTACCCCTCCTCTTGAGATGGGTTGGACCACTCAGGAGTTGCCCACTGTGAGAGACACCAAGCAAGTGTGGGTATACTTATTCCCTCCCGGCTCTGGGCCTGTAAATCGGGATTCACCTCCATGGATCAGCCTCCCTTCCCCTTCAGGTAGGAGGACGGGTCCTAACTGTTGTTTGTGCCTATGCACCTTACAGCAGTTCAGAATACCCGCCCTTTTTGAAGTCTTTAGGGGGAGTGCTGAAGAGTGCTCCCTCTGGCGACTCCATCTTTATGCTGGGGAACTTAAATGCCCACGTGGACAATGACACTGAGACCTGGAAGGGCGTGATTGGGAAGAACCCCCCCGATCAGAACCAGAGTAGTGTTCTGTTACTGGACTTTTGTGCTCATCACAGATTGTCCATAACAAACAGCATGTTCAGGCACCAGGGTATCCACATGTGCACCTGGCACCAGGACACCCGCAGTATGATGATTAACTTTGTGGTTGTGTCATCAGAGTTGCAACTGCATATCTTCACTCAGGTGAAGAGAGGGGCGCAGCTGTCATCTGATCACCACCTGGTGGTGAGTTGGTTCAGATGGTGGGGTAAGATGCCGGTCTGACGTGGCAGGGCCAAATATATTATGAAGTTCTGCTGGGAACGGCTGTCAGAAGGAATTTCAACTCCTGCCTCCAAAAGAGCTTTGCTCTTGAGTCCAAGTGGACGATGTTCCGCGCCTCCTTTGCTGAGGCGGCCGACCAGATGTGTGCCAGTAAGGTGGTCGGAGCCTGTCGTGATGGCAACCCCTGAACACGTTGGTCGGCACAAACGGTGAGGGATGCTGTCAAGTTGAAGAAGGAGTCTTATCAGTCATTTTTGGCCAGTGAGACTCCCGAGGCAGCTGATAGGTACCGGCTGGCCAAGCAGAATGCAGCTCTGGTGATTACTGAGGCAAAAATCCAGCTGTGGGAGGAGTTTGGTGAGGCCACAGAGAACCACTGCTTCGAGGAAATTCTGGTACGCCGTCAACACTGTGTATAGTGGGGATGAGGCAATGCTGACCTCAACTCGGGATGTTGTGAGTTGGTGGGGAGAATACTTCGAAGACCTCCTCAATTCCACCAACATGCCTTCCCATGAGGAAGCCTAGTCTGGGTTCTCTGAGGCAGGCTCTTCTATCTCTGGGGTTGAGGTCATCGAGATGGTTAAAAATCTCCTTGGTGGCAGGGTGTGTACCAACAATAGGGGGATCACACTCTTCAGCCTTTCTGGTCAGGTCCATTCAAGGGTACTGGAGATGAGGGTCTGTCGAATTTCAGATTCAGGAGGAGCAATGGGATTTTTGTCCTGGTCGTGCAACCGTGGACCAGCTCTAGACCCTTCACAGGGTCCTCGTGAGTGCATGGGAGTTCGCCCAACCAGTCTACATGTGTTTTGTGGACTTGGAGAAGGAGTTCAATTCTCTCCCTCAGGGAGTCTTATGGGGGGTTCTTTGGAAGTATGGGGTACCAAAGCCCCTGATATGGGCTGTTTGGTCCCTGTACAACCGCTGTCAGAATTTGGTCCGCATTGGCGGCAATAAGTCAGATTCATTTCCTATGAGAGTTGGACTCCGCCAAGGCTGCCCTTTGTGACCAATTTTATTCCCAACTTTTATGGACAATCTCTAGTCAAAGCCGAGGTGGAGGGTGTGTCCGGTTTGGTGGCCTCAACATCACATCTCTGCTCTTTGCAAATAATGTAGTTCTGTTGGCTTTATCATGCCATGATCTCCAACTCTCACTGGAGCGGTTCCCAGTCCAGTGTGAAGCAGCTGGGATGAGAGTCATCACCTTCAAATCTGAGACAATGGTCCCCAGTCGGAAAACAGAGATGGTCAGAAGGAGCTATATTGTGTCTTTCTGGATCTTGAGAAAGCCGACGGCAGAGTACCATGTAAGGAACTGTGGTACTGCATGCGTGCGTGCGTCTGGGTTGGCAGAGAAATATGTTATGTACAGGACATGAGGGCAGCAAAACAGTGTAAGGTGTGCCGCAGGTGTGGAGATGGGAGTTCATCAGGGATCAGCTCTAAGACTCTTCCTGTGTGGGGTGGTAATGGATAGGCTGACAGATGAGGTTAGACTGGAATCCCCTTGGACCATGATGTTCGCAGATGACATTGTGATCTGCAGTGAAAGCAGGGAGCAGGTGGAGGTACATTTAAAAAGATGGAGATATGCACCGGAAAGTAGAGGAATGAAGATTAGCTGAAGTAAAACAGAACATATGTGCGTGAAGGAGATGGGTGGAGTGGCAACGGTGAGGCTAGAGGGAGAGGAAATAGCGAGGGTGGACAACTTCACATAATCGGGTTCAACAATCCAGAGCAATGGTGAGTGTTATCAGGAAGTGAAGAAACTGGTCCAAGCAGGTTCGAACAGGCGGAAGGTGGCTGGTTTGTTATGTGACAGAATAGTCCCTGCTACCATGAAGGGCAAAGTTTATAAAACAGAGGTGAGGCCAGCCATCATGTACGAATTAGAGACAAAAAACAAAAAAGAGGGTACTTTTGGCATGCTGGAAACATGATGCAGCAGGACACGCAAAAATGCAAGACATTTTGGACTTTTAGGTGAGTATCATGGAGAGTTCAACAAGAAAAGTTTATGATGAAGCTTTTAAAGGTCAATTCTTACCCCTATAAACATTCTAAAATAGATATTGAAATGAAAAATACATATAACATTATTCACTTCAATATCCATACAAAAAAATAAATGTGAGTGGAGAGCGCGTCATCCATACGCAAAGTTGCGGAAGTGTCATTTGACATCCACGTCGTTGCCATATTGGCATACGCAAAGTTGCGGAAGTGTCATTTGACATCCACGTCGTTGCCATATTGGCTGCATCTACTGTCCGTGACGTCACCCCGGACAATCGCCATTGAAAACATGCTGTGGCCCCTACTATGGGACACACCACTTCAGACACGAAAACTTTTTCCGAAGAAGAGAACATCTTACAATCGAGTGAAGTGTCCGGGGCAATATTACCCTGTTTCGTGCCATATTTAGATGATATGCGGATTACTTCTAACGACAGACTCCAAGACAGTATGTATGAGCCAGCCCAGCCGAAGCCATGCTCGTCTGTGAGGCACGGCATGGCTGGCGAGCCCGACACAGAAGCCGTCGGACGCGCATATCAACACATTTAAGCACCCCTGTCATACGTACGCGGATCTTTTATTACGTTATGAGAAACTGATTACATGGTCGCCCCCAAACTTTTTTTTTATTTTTTTTTTTATTTATTTAGTAGCTGTATACACACCTACCTGTCATTTGGAACCCACGAAGCTCTCGTCCTTTGCACCTGTGCAATAAATTTTTCACGGTGAACCGGGTCTCTTGGAAACTTATGAAAGGTAAATCCATCCTCCCTAGTGTTCAAGGAATATCCAACAATGCAACGAGCACTTTGGCTATCACGAAGGAACAACGAGCTATCTTCCCGCAGGTAAAGCGAATAGAAACAAACGAGTCCGCTTGAGTGTGCCACTCCCTCCAACGTCACTTCTTAATTGTCGAAAACAAATCCCTCGAGAGGATTTTCATGGCAGGAGTTACAAAAAGCCACATACGTCAAAATCATGTTTTGTGGCAAAAAAAACAGATGGGTCCATACCGGCTGCCGTTTTGTCATTAATAACATAGTAAAAATCATCCATTTCGTGACACTTGACCTTTAAGTTGAAAGCCATTCAGGAGGGAAATTGGGCTGCTGCACAGAAGCTTGGCATCAACGAATCAATGGTGAGGCAACAAACTCTTTTTGAGGTCATAAGAGCAGATGGCCCGAACTTGAAAGTGTTCGTAAGAACTGAGTGAACACACAGAGAGAAGATGGCCGAGGTTTATCCACTGTGCACATCCGACTAAAAGTGAAACAAATCGCCAGTGAAATGTGTGTTGAGGGTTTTCAAGGTGGACCCTCTTGGTGTTTTCGCTTCATGAGAAGAAAATGCTTGTGCATCAGGGCACGAACGACTGTTTGTCAACAACTCACTCCTGTCTATGAAGAAAAAGTTGAAAAACTTCGGAAATTCGTTGTAACAAGAATAGCTGACATTTCCATTGGAACATATGGCATCATAACTATGGATGAAGTGCCTTGAAAGTTCGACCTACCTCTAACTTGAACACAGAACAAGACTGGGACTGCATTCATTATGGTGAAAACAACTGGCCATAAAGAATGCACTTCACGTGTGTTTTAAGCTGCACCGCTTCCGAAAAAAAGCTTCTGCCAATGGTTATTTTTAAGCGTATTACTATGCCAAAAGTAAAATTCCCGAAAGGCATAGTCATGGAAGTTGACAAAAATACTGGATGTTGGAAAACTTAATGACTGACAGAGTGTTAAAATGGCTGACAGAGTGTTAAAATGGGTGGTCGGGAGGATTATTTTTTTTTGTCCCAAAAAAATGCTGCTTGTTTTGGACAGTATGAGGGCCCACATAACAAATTCTGTGAAAACAGTCATCAAGAGATTAAACTCCATACCAGCTGTGATTCCTGGAAGTACAACAAAGTTTTAGCAGCCACTGGACATCAGCGTGAATCGTGCTTTTGAAGTGGCAGTCCGAGGTGAGTGGGAGCCTTGGTTGAACAGCGACGAGAAATCTTTCACAAAAACTGTTCACGTTAAGATCGGACTTCTCTCAGGTATGCTGGTGGATTTTAAATGCGTGGAGCGGTGTGACGTTATCCACCAGCATAAACATATTTAGAAAGACTCGACTGCAACTAAAGGAGAACACAACAACTTGAGTGGTAACTGTGCCTCGAGATGAAAATGATGAGGTCGACAGAGACCAGAACGCTCTGTGATGTCGACTTATGAGGCTCTTCAATTCTGATACTAAACACAGGACTTCACTGGATTTAGTGAAGAGGAGGATAAATAAAAACAGACTTTCCCATTGTGTTTGAGTCATTTTACTGCTGTATTTCAGCCAAACAAGGTATGTGAATAAATAGATTGATTGATTGATTGATTGTCCTTCTGTAAAATAAGATCATGATGGAGGCTGGGGGTCTCACTCTTTTCAGTGTCTGCTGTTGAGCCTTTTTAGAAAGTTCTGTGGTGTTAGTGGTCCAGCACAGATTTTTGGAGATGTGTGCACCCAGGAATTTGGTGCTGCTCACCCGCGCTACTGCAACACCATTGATGGTGAGTGGAGGATGCTAATTGTGCCCTCTCCTGAAGTTCACTATAATCTCCTTTTTCTTCAACACATTCGGGTGGAGTTTGTTGTCGTTGCACCACATTGCCAGGTGGCTCACCTCACTCCTGTTGCTTGTCTTATCGTTGTTGACAAGGCCCACCATAGTCATGCCATCTGCAAACTTGATGAAGAGATTAGAGTTGGATATGGATGTGCAGTCGTGGGTCAGCAGAGTGAAGAGGAGGGGGTACAACTAACATCCTTGTGAGTCCTTGTGTTTAGCATGATGGTTTGGGAGGTGTTACTGCTGGTCAGAACTACCTGGGGTGTCCCCGTCAGGAAGTCCAACAGCAAGTTGTACAGGGAGGTTTTGAGTCCCAGTTGGTTTAGTTTGAGGATGAGCTGCTGGAGGTTGATGGGGTTGAATGCTGAGCTTAACTTGATCAACAGCATTCTGATGTGTGACTCTGTGATCACCAGGTGGGTGAAGACTGAGTGGAGAGAGCATCATCGGTCAAGCGGTTGGACCAGTATGCAAACTGGTAGGGGTCCAGCGTGGGGCTAAATTCGATGTGTTCTACTAGTCACTCAAAGCACTTCATAATGATCGGACTGAGTACTACTTGGCGGTAGTCATTGTAGCAGGGGCAAGATGACTTCTTTGGGACCGGGATGATTGAGGTGGCTTCAAGGCAGGCCAGAAGGGCGGCTGTTGAAGGTATCTGTGAGGACATCTGTGAACTCATTCATACAGTCTCTTAGGGCCATGAATGTCATCCAGTCCGGAGTCCTTTGAGTGCTCGCTGCAAGCTATCTAGAGAGCAACAGCACGCTGTTGTTGGGGGGCAAAGGAATCTTCTATGCTGGGGTACTGTTTTCTGCCTCAAACCAAGCAAAGTGATTGAGCTAATCCGGCAGCGAAGAGGAGTTGTCGCAGGTGTCCGGTAGTATTGATACGACACCACACCTTCTTTGTGTCTCGACTGCTGCTGAAGCGGTCAGCAATCCTCCTGGAGTGCTGCCTTTTAGCTTCTCTGATTTCACTTGGCATGTTTTCTCTGACTGTCCTAAGGCTCGCCTCGTTCCCAGCTCTGAAGGCAGCATTCTGGGCCATCAGGAGCGTGTGGAATTCCGCTGTCATCCAAGGCTTCTGATTGGCCCTGATGGAACTGGTTCTTGAGACTATAACGTCATCCATCTACTTCCAAATGTAGGCAGTGACTGTCTCGGTGTACTCCTGGACTTCTGTGATGATGTTATGGTTCTCTGCCTGTCTGAACATGTTCTAGTCTGTGATGGCAAAACAGTTCTCGAGTACTTCTGATGACCCCTCTGGCCACACCTGCATCATCTTCTTTGCTGGCTTTGTCACCTTAACCAGCGGTCTGTATTCGGGCACTATCATGACAGTAGTGTGGTCTGAGGTCCTGAGGTGGTGGAGGGGCAGGGCTTTGTAGGATCCTTTGTGAGTTGTGTCAGCATTCTCCAAGATGTTGGTTGTCTCCTCTTGTGGGAAGCTTAACATCTCCATTAAGTTGTGGAAATATGGTTTTGGGGTTGACTTTAAAATCGCAGCCAGGATGAGGAAGGCATCGGGGTGCAATGTCTGGTGCTCACTGATGAGCCGGTGAAGTTCGTACAGTGCCCCACCACCTGAAAGCTTGTCTCACGGCCCGCCGCCGAGCTTGCTCGTCACACTCCGCGTCATTGCCGTCCGAAGAACCATCCGGTGCTCCCAGCCCGGAGCTCCTGGGAGCCTTTTTTTACATGCACTTATGTCGTGTGTAGGCCTCCGAGTAGTCTGACTCCGCGGCATTCCGCCCGAAGAACCATGCGAGTATTCAACATTAATTACAGCCACTGGTTCAAATCTGTATGGAAGTATTCCCGTCTTCCCGATCAACCGATACTGTATAATATGAATATTTCTTTATCAGATAAGGATAAATCCGAGAAATCAGCGCTGGGCATAATGGTGTTCCATCTAATCAAGCCTTTGTTGCGGCAGGGTACACGTCACATACGCCCACGTAGATCATGTGACTCGCGAAAATGGCAGCGCCCCTGAAAATTCGTCATTGTCGATAAAAATCTTCTCAAAACACTATTAAATGACAGAGGATTTAACATCACATTGTCAAAATTAGGTACATATTACATGACCTATTGATACACTGTTCATGCAAAGCACTGGATTTCCCCTTTACGTGTGTGAAGCTTTTGGCAAAATCAGTTCAAAAGTTGACTAACGATGCAAAATTAGAACTTCAAAGCTGCTTTGACTGCACAGACTGGAGTGTCTTTGAAAATTCAGTGCACAGCCTTAATGAATTTATGGATATTGTTACCGCGTATGTCAGGTTCTGTGAGGAAGAGTGTGTACCCCAATTTTTTTTTTCGCACGTTCAATATCAACAAGGCGTGGTTTACAGCCAGACATAGGCAACTCCACCAGGCTAATAATAGCATATCGTAGTGCGGACAGGGCCGTCTAATTCGCATTAGAAAACAGCTGACAAAATAAATGAACATAGCAAAGAGGCAGTGTGCAGCTCAACTGGAAAAACATCTCGGCGCTAATGACTCAAAATTAGTTTTGCACGGATTACAATCGCTCATTAATTACAAGCGACGTTCCCCCAGTAGAAAACAAGTGCGGACAAGCCAGCTTTTACTCCAGATCCAAAATAAACACTTCCACAACACGACCCCACCGAGCCGCACCACCTTCCACTCCACCGTTTAACATCCATGAAAATGACGTTAGACAGAGCTTCAAACAACAAAAAAAATCAACAAAGCGCCAGGCCCAGACCTAGTACCCCCATCCTGCCTCAAAGTCTGTGCAGACCAACTTGCTCCTGTCTTCACAAAGAAGACATCTCCCGGTGGATCTACAACTTCCTGTCAGGCAGGACACAGCAGGTGAGGCTGGGGGACACCACCTCATCCATATGCACGATCAGCATGGGAGCACCCCAAGGTTGTGTCATCTCCCCTCTGCTCTTCTCGCTCTACACAAACGACTGCACCTTGAAGCAACCGACTGTCAAACTCCTGAAGTTTGCAGATGGCACCACAGTCATCGGCCTCATCAAAGACGGCGACGAGTCTGTGTATTGACAGGAAGTGGCGTGACTGGAGCTTTGGTCTGATCAACACAACCTGGCGTTGAACACTGTAAAGGCTGTCGAAATGATTATGGACTTTAGGAGGCATCCTTCACCACAGCTACCCCTGACGCTGTCTAACTGTCTGTGTCAATCGTCGAGACCTTCAAGTTCTTGGGAATTACAGTCTCAGAGGACCTGAAGTAGAAGACTTAACATCAACTCCATCCTCAAAACCCAGCAAAGCTACATCTTGCAACTTCTGACGAAGCACGGGCTGTCACAAGAGTCTGAGACAGTTCTACAATCGTCATCCAATCAGTACTGTGTACCTTCATCACAGTCTAGTTTGGGGCTGCCATAAAAAATGACAAACTGACTGCAACGGACAATCAAAACTACTGAACGGATTTTCGGCACCTATCTACCCACTATTGAAGACTTGCACACAACTTGAACTAGATCCAGAGCGGGCAGGATCTTTCAGACCCTCCACATCCTGGCCATCAGCTCTTCCAGCTCCTTCTGTCAGGAAAGCCTTTACCGGTCAATGCAAGTCAAAACTAGCAGGCATTCGAACATTTTTTTTTTTCTCTCTGGCAATTAAGTCATTAAATTCTTGGATCAGCGAGGCTACTATTTTCTGCCTTGTGCCATTGTTAGGACACACCCTCACATCCTGCTGGTCCAGTTAGTATTGGGTAAAGTATTAATGGGTAAAGGAACTCTATACAAGCTTAACACAATGTGGGACATTGACACACTTATCTCTTACCTGTTCTAAATGAAGAAGATTTTACATCTTGTTTGTTCTTCTTTGTTGAGAATGTCGTACCAGTGCATCACCCACTGCCGGAGAAAAAAATCCTTCTGTGGTTTAACACACTTGGCCATTAAAGCAGATTCTGATTCTTAGTCTATCTTGTTAAACAAGAGGGTAGCCTCCCGTGGCATTTGGAGGGGGGAGGCGGGTCCGTACTGTGCCTATCCACCAAACAGCAATTCAGAGTACCCATCCTTTTTGGAGTCCTTGGATGGGGTGCTATCGAGCGCTCCCGCTCGGGATTCCTTCATTTTGCTGGGAAACAATACTGCTCATCTGGCATTATGAGACCTGGTGGCTGTGTGGTCAGAATCATAACTGGAGTGTTTTTCTGTGATGTTATTGGACTTCCTTCCGTGTCACGGATTGTCCACGTTATCCATCATGTTCAGAGATCAGGATGCCCTGGACACCTTTGAAAACCATTTCATGATTGACTTTCTGGTTGTTTCATCGGAGTTCTGACTGCATGTCTTTGACACTTGGATGAAGAGGCGCTGGAGCTATCTGCTGATCACCACTTGGTGATGAGTTGGTTCTGATGCTTGAGGATGACCCCAGTCCAATCTTGCAGACCCAAGTGTATTTGAAGGTCTTCAGATTGTCTGGCAGAGTGCCCTTTCAGAAAGAGCTTTAACTCCTACTTCCGGCAGAACTTCGCCTTCTTCCTGAGGGAGGTGGGGAACCGGAAGTGGTGTTAGTTGGCCATGTTACTCATTTCCATTATTGAGGTGATTGACTGTAGTTGGGACCCCAAAGTGATGGGCCTTTCGTGGTGGCAATCCTCGAACCCGCTCGTGGACACAAGCGGTAAGGGAAGCTGAAGAACTCTGTCTGGGCCTTTTTGGCCTGTGGGACTGTGCCTAACCCTATCTTGCTGAACTTATTGTCAGAATATCAATAACAAATAATGTGCTTTAAAAATTTTTTTGTCATTTTCCAAAATATCACAAGTATCATTTACTTTCTGTCAGGTTCACCAATCAGACATTCATTAAACAGGACAAAAAAGGTAGCAAAGACACCAGTTCAAGTCTTGCGAGGAGAGAGGAGAGGAACTGTCTCGTACAATTCACCACTGCACTCTCTGATTATCCTCTCCTCGGCACCTCTATTTATTTAGTTTTGAGAAGCCCCTTATTTACATGGATGTTACAAAAAGGAGACGACAAGCAAAACAGTTTGAAACAAGGTGTAAATGTTTGTTCATGTGCGTGTGCATGTGTGGAAGATTGCTGGATACATGTGTGGTCATCATTTCTGTAACAGGCAGCAGTTCTAACAGTTCTGATGATTAGATGTTTTTGTTCTTGCTATCTCCTGCTCGGAGGCTGCCACGTTATCGAGGGCAGAGCAAAGCATTTCTTTATTGGAAGCAAATGTATGATAATTATGATCACAATTATTCCTACACACTCCTATGTTAGTGAATTGTTTGAGTCTGGGGAAACAATGCAACAACAAAAAAGACAAGTAGGCAAAGACTTTCACTTAATCAATGATATTTAACTATATTCATGATTTCCTACAGTGAAGAAAATAAGTATTTGAACACCCTGCTATTGCAAGTTCTCCCACTTAGAAATAATGGAGAGGTCTGAAATTTTTATTGTAGGCACATGTCCACTGTGAGAGAGATAATCTAAAAAGAAAAATCCAGAAATCACAATGTATGATTTATTTTTTTTACCAATTTATTTGTTTGAAACACCTGCAAATAAGTATTTGAACACCTGTCTTATCCGCGTGAATTCTGACCTTCAAAAGACCTGTTAGTCCGCCTTTAAAAGTCCACCTCCACTCCATGTATTATCCTTAATCAGATGCACCTGTGTGAGGTCGTTAGCTGCATAAAGACACCTATCCACCCCATACAATCAGTATGACTCAAACTTGTGACATGGCCAAGACCAAAGAGCTGTCCAAAGGCACCAGAGACATAATTGTACAGCTCCACACGGTTGGGAAGGGCTACGGAGAAATTGCCAAGCAGCTTGAAGAAAAAAAGGTCCACTGTTGGAGCAATCATTAGAAAATGGAAGAAGCTCAACATGAGTGGAAGCCCATGCAAGATATCACCTTGTGGGGTCTCAGTGATCCTTAGAAAGGTGAGGAATCAGCCCAGGACTACACGACTTGGTCAATGACCTGAAAAGAGCTGGGACCACCGTTTCCAAGGTGACTGTTGGTAATACACTAAAACGTCATGGTTTGAAATCATGCATGGCATGAAAGGTTCCCCTGCTTAAACCAGCACATGTCAAGCCCGTCTCAAGTTTGCCAATAACCATTTGGATGATAACAAAGGTGTCATGGGAGAAAGTTTTGTGATCAGATGAGACCAAAATGGAACTTTTTGGTCATAATTCCAATTACCGTGTTTGGAGGACGACGAATGATGAGTTCCATCCCAAGAACACCATCCCAACTGTGAAGCATGGGGGTGGTAGCATCATGCTTTGAGGGTGTTTTTCTGCACACGGGACAGAACCGCTGCACTGTATTAAGGAGAGGATGACCGCGGCTATGTATTGTGAGATTTTGGGGAACAGCCCAAAAGTCACAGCATTGAAAATGGGTCATGGCTGGGTCTTTCAACATGACAATGACCCAAAGCACACAGCCAGGAAACCAAGGAGTGGCTCCGTGAGAAGCATATCAAGGTTCTGCCATGGCCTAGCCTGTCTCCAGACCTTAACCCAAAAGAAAATCTTTGGCGGGATCTGAAACCCTAACTATGAAGTCCGCATTGCTGCAGATGCTGCACTGATCCGCCTGTCGATCTCCAGTTCCAATCTTCCCTCACTCGTGAACAAGACCCAGAGATATTTGAACCCCTCCACTTGGGGAAGAATCCCATCCCTGAACTAAAGAGCGCACCCAACCCTTTTTCCTCTAAAGATCAAGATTTAGAGTTGCTGTTTCTGGTCCTAGCCTCTCACACTCAGTTGCGAAGCACTCCAATGAGAGTGGGAGAATCCGGCTTGATAAAAGCAACGGAACCGCATAATCTGCAGAAAGCTGAGATGCAAAACTGAGGCCACCAAACTGCACCCCCTTTATGCCTCGGCTGCGCCTTGAAATTCTGTCCATGCAAGTTAAGAATAGAACCTGTGACAATGGGCAGCCTTGGTAACAAGTCCGATAGCAATGCAGTCAAAACTCTGACACCGGTCATACAAAAACCGAACAACCCAAATCAGGGAGTTTGGTGCCCCCATACTCATGAAGCACCCACCACAGGACTTCTCGGGGGCATGTTCGAATGCTTTCTCCAAGTCCACAAAACACATGTAGATTTGTTGGGCCCACTGTCATGCACCCTCGAGGACGCTGCTAGGATGAAGCACTGGTACACTGTTCCCCAGCCAGGACGAAAACCCCAGTGGTCCACCCTGAATCTGAGATCTGAATCTGGACCCTCCTCTCCAGCACACTTGAATAGACCTTACCAGGCTGGCTGAGGAGTCTGATGCTTTTCTAATTGGAACACACTCTTCGGTCCCCTTTCTTAATAAGGGTAATTACAACCCTTCTGTCAATCCACAGGCACCGTCCCCAATGTCTTTGCGATGTTGCGGGAGCATGTCAACTTGGGCAGCCCCACAACATCCAGAGCCTTCAGGAAGTTCGGGTGAATCTCATCTACCCCTGGGGCCTTGCCACCCAGGAGATTTGTCACCACCTCGGTAATTTCAACTCCAGAGATCGGAGAGCCCGCCTTTGAGACCTCAGACTCTGCTTCCTCATGGGAAGGCATATTGGTGTAATTGTGATCTTCGAAGTATTCTCCCCACCGATTCAACATCCCGAGTCGACGTCAGCAGTCATCCATCCCCACAATACACAGTTTTGATAGTGCACTGCTTCCCCCTGCTGAGATGCTGGTGAGGTTAACTGGTTGATCGCGACTGACGCATTGAGAAGCCCTGGCCTTGGCCATATGTGGAGGTGAGCCTGATTATATTTAGCTGGAACTTTTCAACCTCACACACCAGGTCAGGCTCCTTCCTTGCCAAAGAGACATTCCACGTCCCTTGAGCCTGTTTCTGTAGCTGGCGATCAGATCAACAAGTTGCTCTAAATGAAGAAAACTGCATCTTGCACATATATGACTCTGATAAGGAATCCTTCCTATTAACTGAATGACTCTTGTTCTTTGTTATTAGTTCATTTGTTCTTTGTTCTGAATGTCGTACCAGGGCGACACAGACAGCCGGAGACAAATTCCTCGTGTGTTTTTCCATACTTGGCCATTAAAGTTCTGATTCTGATCCTCGCCCAGCTCACACTGCACACCACGCCTATGTCCCCTCCCACAGGTTGTGAGCTCATGAGAAAGGGGACCCCTTTAGGCTGCACCTGACTGTGTCCCGTGGGTGCAATCCCAGCCACCAGGCACTAGCCTTCGACCCCACCTCCAGGCCTGGCTCCAGAGGGAGGGTCCAGTGACTTGCGTCCGTCCAAGGCAAACTTCCAATTATTTTATTATGGGGGTCTGACAGCTATGTTTTGTCTCGTCCCTCACTAAGGAACTGTTTGCCATTCATTGATGACCCTGCCAGGGGTGTGACGCCCCAGACAACTTCGCGCCTAGCATCATTGGGACACACTAACCCATCCACCATAATAAGGTGATTGCTCAAGGGGGGGATAATGTCTTACAGTGAGGAAAATAAGTATTTGAACACTGAGATTTTGCAAATCATCCCATTTTGAAATCACGAAGCGGTCTGAAATTTTTATTTTAGGTGCATGTCCAATGTGAGAGCCATAATATTAAAAAAATAATAATAAAAAATTCTGAAATCACAATGTATGATTTTTTTTTTTTTATTTGTATGCTTCTGGTGCCAATCATTATTTGAACACCTGTGAAAATCAATATTAATGTTGGGGACAGTAGCCTTTGTTTGCAGGGATGTTGCTGAGAAATATCGAGTTTGAGCTCCCGCCAAAGATTTTGTATTGGGTTTATGTCTGGAGACTGGTTAGGCCATTTCAGAACCTTGATATGCGTCTTACAGAGCCACTCCTTGATTGTCATGTTGGAAGACCCAGCGACGACAACTGAAATCTTCTCACTGGGGGAAGGAGGTTGTTCCCAAAAATCTCGCAATACATGGCCCTGATCATCCTCTCCTTAATACAGTGCAGTCATCCTGTCCCATGTGCAGAAAAACACCCCCAACACATGATGGTACCACCTCCATGCTTCACAGTAAGGATGGTGTTTTGGAGGTGGTATTCCTTATTCCTCCAAACAGGGTGAGTGGAATTAAGACAAAAGTTATTTTAGTTTCATCTGACCACATATTTTTCTTCCATGACTTCTCTGGATCATCCAAATGGTCATGGACAAGTTTAAGACAGGCTGAGACGTGTGATGATTTAAGCAGGGTAACCTTCCATGCCATGCATGATTTTAAACCTTGTTGTCTTGGTGCATTACCCATAGTAACCATAGAAACATTGGTGCCAGCTCTCTTCCTGTCATTGACTAGCTCCTCCTGTGTAGGTCTGGGGTGATTCCTCACCTTGCTTTGATTTCTGTTTGGCTTCTTCCGTTTTCTAATAATTGCTCCAACAGTTGATCTTTTTTCACCAAGCAGCTAGGTCTTTGCCCCGTAAACCATTTCAGCCTTGTGAAGCTCTACAACTGTGTGGTGTCTTTTGACAAAATCGCAGGGTGTTCAATTACATGTTTTTCTCACTGTGTGTCAGAATCAGAATCAGCTTTAATGGCCAAGTGTGTAAAAACACAAGGAATTTTTCTCCTGCTATTCAAGTATTATTTATATTCTGCTGAGAATAGAGTATTAAAACGGCAGACCAAGAATCAATTTTTTTAAAACTCTATAGATATCTGGTTTAAATCACACAAACATATAGGGGACACTCCTTTACTTTAACGCTTTTCTCCCATATGGGGTAATGCGACTTTTAAATCTGGAGGAGCAGATGGCGGTTTTAAATTATGGGCAAATAATGGTATAAAATCAATAGGTGACCTTTATGTAAATTGTGAAATGCTTACATTCATTCAAATATGTCAAAAATGTTCTCTTCCCAATGAGCATTTTTTCAAATATCTGCAGTTAAACACTTTGTCAGCACAAATCAAAAACATAATGTATGGACCCCCTTTGTCCAGTTTAGAAGATATTGTCCATCAGATTTGCATGGATGTAAGCAGATATCTATGTTCTATAAATCTCTAGTCTCACATGATACAGAATCAAGTAAAAATAGATTGGACGCATGGAAACTAGATATTAAAGAAAATATTGAAGTAATTGATTGGGAACATGCATGCCTTACAGCACAAAAACAAACAATAAATACTAGAATGAGGTTATTACAATATAAATGGCTGATGAAGAATTATGTGACTCCTGTTAAACTTCATCAGTGGACCCCTTACATTGCAGACACGTGTAGTAAGTGCTCTAATGACAAGGGTACTTTATATCATTGTTTATGGGATTGTTGGAAAGTCAAAGATTATTGGAAATCTATTGTTCAGACAATTTCTATAATTCAGGTTCCTCATTGCGCAACACTGTGTATTATAGGTTTATATCCCAAGGATTTTGCTGTTAATAAAAAGAAGGCCACGCTTACAGACTTTGATCTCCTGCAGGCCAGGAGAACAATTGCATTATTTTGGGAAAAAAGTGGACGTTCCTCCAAGTATGGATGTTGGAAATGGCATCTTGTGTTGCACTGGAAAGACTCACGTATATTACGAGAGGAAGAGCTCAGGAATTTGAGGACATATGGAGACCTTTAGAAGAGTTTTTGAAAAAAATGTGAATTATTTGTGATTTGTGTGCTTTTTTTTTAACATTATTATGTCTGTGCATACTGTTTTTTTTGTTTTGTTTTACTGTTATTGTGTTGTTTTTGTAAAATTATATATGAAAAATCTAATAAATACATTGTTTTAAAAAAAGGAATTTTTCTCCGGCAGTCAGTATAAAAATGCATTAAAAGAGAAGCTTTGAGAGCCAGTCACTGATGTGCTCTTAATAAATGCAATCTTTGACAATACTCTTTTAAATATTTGTATTCCTTTTAATGTTGACTTATTTATGAAAATAAAACCTCACAATGGTCACTGAAATAACATGAACTGAATAAAACTTGTAAGAAATACAAATATTTAAAAAAAAAAAACAAAAATGAAGTACTGAAATCAAAATCAGAAATATTTTTTGCATTGTGGTTCAACAGAATTGTTGGAAAAACAAATGAAGCAGACCAGGGAAAAATGATGGTAACTTTAATATTTTGTTGTCCAACATTTTGAGGCAATCACTTCAATACGTAACGGTTTATGAGATTTGGAAAGGTATTTTACCCCGTGTGTTGTGAACCAACTGCGACAGTGGTTTTAGGTTTCAAGAGCGACTTCTCCTGACAGTATGTTTTAGCCCCTTCCAAAGATGTTCTGAAGTATTTTCAACTTCAGAATTGTTCAATGATGTGCCAACCAACCTGTGAGCAGCAAACTTTTAAAGAAGGGCACCTTAATTACAGTGTAGGGTCATTTCTTGTCTTCAAACACAGTTAACTTCAAACCCATGATCCCACTCCACCTACGTACTTCAATGATTGATGCAAGCCCAGACTGACCTTGTCATACACATGGTAATATGTGGGTAATGTGTTATTTGATATGAATCCCAAGTTAACAGATTTTTTTGTTTTCCCCTCCTCCCTAGTTAAGCCTCCGGGACAACGATCTGATCTCACTGCCGAAGGATATTGGGGAGTTGGGACAACTCAAGGAACTTCACATCCAGGGGAATAGACTAACTGTACTGCCTCCAGAACTTGGTACTGACCAAATTCAAATTCAGTTTTTACTGCAGTCATTGCTGTCTACAAATATACACGCGCTGTCAAAGATATTCCTAGAAAAACAGCTAAGACAAGCCTGAGGACTGTAGAGAGTGAACTCAAATTACCAAGATTGTCTTTCTCGCAAGGGGACAGACAGGGAGAAACACAGCATGAATCCGCTCCCTGAGACTGCCAAAGTGGTAGCCCCTGTCTACTCTTTTTTTTTTTTTTATTGCTTTCTCAGGTGAAAGGGTACAAGCTTACACAGGGAAAATGCTGACACAGATGGCTACACCAACAGCACATAAACAGTAAGGTACATCTTTCTTTAAGGCTGCAAGAGTGCAACAATTGAAACACAGTCGGGCCATTGTCTTTTTGTTTCCCTCATTGTCTTTATGAGTCTAGCTTTGACAGTTCCAAGCCCAGCAAATTTTGGATGATACACGCAATGACGCTTTAAGTTGATTTTCAACAGCTGTCCAACTTTTGTCACAGTGTCATTCACAAAATGTGTGCCATTTTCACTTCGAATCACACTTGGAATGCCAAACGTTGGAATAATGCAATCACACAATGCTTTTACAACTGTCTTTGCATCAGCACGCGCTATTGGAAACAACTCAACCCATTTGGAAAACACATTAATAATCACCAAACAATATTGCATCCCTAATGCTTTGTTTAACACACTGTAATCCAAATGGATTATGTGAAATGGTTCTGGAGGTAGAGAAAATGTTCCTCTTCGTGGTCTTAAATACTCTTGTGCATTGTTTTTCAACAGATTACTATTGCAAATTTTTTTGGAAGTGTTTAAACCCAAATGTGTGATAATATTGTTGTGTCAATGCCACCAGCACCCCCCCCCCCCCCTGTTGACACGTGACTCAATCCATGTGTCAATCTTGCTGCCCATCCAAACAAGGTTTGGGTTTTCCATCGGCCAATTTGCTAACCCTGTCCTTGTCAATTTTCGCACCTCTGTTCTCCCAATGTGTGCGTTCAGTGAGTGGTGCTTTTTTCTGATGTGAAATCAAAATGTCATGTTGATTTACTGTGTGTGTTTTTGTTACCTTTTTCAGTAGTGCTGTGTCAACCATGGGGATTCCCTGGGCTGCAGCCTTGGCTGCTTGATCAGCTAGTCTATTATCAATGATGATTGGGTCATTTCCTGCTAAGTGAGCTTCATATTTACAAATGGCTACTTTGTCCGGCAGCTGTACTGCATCCAGTAACTGCTGGAGAAGTGCCTTGTGAGCAACCTCTTTACCTGTTGTGGAAATAAAGCCTTGGTTTTATCATTGTCAACAGAACACGTGAACTGAACCCAGCCATATTGGCTGTCAGTCCAGATTGTAACATGTTTATTGGAAAACATCTTACAAGCCTGGATCAGTGCAGACAATTTTGCAGCCTGTGCTTAACACACAGAGTTAACTGTTGCCTGGAACAAGACCTTAGTTTGTGTCGTTATACCAAATCCCACCCTTTTGCGGCCGTCTTCCCCTTTGTTTGCTGATCTGTCAACAAAAACAACCTCTCCAGTCGGGAGGGGAGTGTCCATGAGGTCAGGTTGTGGTTTGGTGGAAATTTGGACGTGGGTTCCACAGTCGTGTGGAGTGCCCTCTGCTGGTGTGGGCAAAAGTGTGGCTGAATTCAGTCCCCCACATCTTACAATTGTGATGTGTCCCTGTGATAACAATGTCGCACTCCAATGTATGAGTCATGCTGCTGACAAAAATGTCATCTTTTTTTCCAGCAGAAGGACTGAAACTGCGTGTGGCACTTTCAGTGTTAACTGGTGGAACAAGACTACTTCAGTAGACGCCTCAACAGCCAGAGCAGCGGCCAGCACTGCCTGAACGCACTCTGGTGTGGCTTGTGCTACGGAATCCAGTTGTTGCGAATACTATGCTACTAGTCTCATTTTTCCTCTGTGTTTCTGCAGCAATACTGAGGTCATTAACCCGTTTTTTGCAGTCACTGTCTGCTCAAATGGCCTCTCATACAAATATTGCAGTAATGCTAAAATATCGATTTTGCATTGCTCTTGTGTGTTTGAGGCCACTAAAATGTCATCCACAATACCAAAATGTGGCTTTTGTATGGGGCATTAAATGAGGCCAAATATCTTGTGATTGCTTCTTAGAAAATTGTTAGGGAGTCACAAAATCCCTGGGATAACCTTGTGAACATTAATTTTTCACCTTTGAACATAAACGTGAACCAGTGTTGGCTGTCAGAGTGGACAGGGATACTCCAAAAGGCATTACTCAGGTCAACCACCGAAAACCACCTGGTTCAGGGTTCTAATGAGTTCAAAAGAGTGTGTTGATTAGGAACATTTGGCGCACGCGATTGTACTGCTTGGTTTACTGCACGGGAATCCTGAATAAATCTCCATTTGTTTGTTTGTGCTTTTCAGACTGGGAATATAGGTGCATTACATGGTGAGTCTGTGCACGCGTGTAAAATTCAGGCCTTTTTTAATTTGTCAAATACGGGTTGGATGCCTATTTCAGTGTCTTTCAATGTTTTTCCCAGTATAATTACTGGTGGTGTGTTGGATGAGTCCAACATCAGCGGGTCCAGTGCTCCACGGCCCGGATGGGAGATGACAAATGGCATCTTCCTCAGCAGGGGTGAGCACATAACCTTCGGCCAATCAGCTGTAGTGGACTCGTGCAAACGTATCAAAATTCCATCGGACACGCAATTGGAACCATTCTGATTCTGTTTCTTCAACGTCGAAGTTTTGTGATGGGACCAAAATTTCGTGTGGAATCGTTCTGATGAAATTGTTTGTCTCTCTCCATTCACGTTGTTTTGGCTTCGCGAGCGAAATGTGCGGATGCTGCCCAGGAGGGAGCAGCGCTTTCACTTCCGTGGTGAGTCTGACAGTTGCGAAACACCACTTTCCTTTCCAATAAATGTAATTGACCTGCATTTGTTGTTCAGCCAATTCCAAAAACAATTTGGTGTAATCTGGATCAGGCTCCGGGGATTCTTTGTACCTAATGGTGACGTAAATTATTTCGGTACTCCATGTCGCCTCCCAGTCGGACCTTCCTGTGAGATACTTTCAGTAAATTTTCACTGCCACATTCTTCTTCAGGCAAATCCAGTGACCAATAATAATGTGCTGGATTTTCTTGAATTTTGATGTTAGCTTCCATTCGCCCCTGTTTATTAATTGTGATGCTAATCTCTAATTGTGTCAATGCGTCGCGACCTAATAAATTGAGCGGGCTGTAGAACTTCTGTCACACTCGCCTTTTTATTTGGGTCATCGGGACTGCACAACTTGATAGTATGGGACAAAACTAAGGGTTGAACTAAACCATGAGCTCCGCGCATGTAAACCTTTTTTCGGCTTGGCTTAACTGTCGCGGGGTCCCATTTTCCTAAAACGGGCACATCAGAGACCGTATCTACTAGGAAAACGGTTGGTTTTCCCTTGACTAGTAAAGTTAGTTCTGGTTTCATCATGGGTTAAGTCTGATGACGCACTAAATAGTTTTAGAGGTCGAACACGTTTGTTTTCCTCAACATTGTCGCTATCAAAGGAGTTCCTAGGGTGGGTCACCAATCTGCGGTCTGCGGCCCCTCTGGAGTCCCGGCCCAGTCATTCATCATCAGATGAATTGTCAACACGGTGTCGACTCGGCTTGGCCTTGGCTTTGCCTTTACAATAGTGAGCACAATGACCATCTTCACCACAGTTAAGACACTTGCTTTCTCTAAACCACTTTTGCTTTTGGCAGTTTTTTGTTACTCCCGTCACATGGTCCCCCTTTTTATGTCACGACCCTTTCCTGTAAAGTTAATGTTTACCACAGGACGCTCTGCTTTTTACTTTTTCTAGTCGACACGTTCATAATTCCATAATTTAGGATTTCCTCCATTGGACAAGTCGGCCAATTCAAATTATGCTTCTTCACGTAATTACCAATTTCTGATCAAACTTGATTTAGAAAGTGTTGTTTTAAATGGGAGTTAAATAATTCCCTTTGATCCTCTGGAATTCTGCCATGCACCTTGAAAATGATGCGGAGTCTGTGGGAAAAAAAAAAAAAAAATCACCTACAGACTCTAGTTTTCTGGGTGCATTTCACAATTTCCTTTGGATCAGCACTTATTCTGAATGCTTTAGCACATCTTTCCATGATTCGGCGTAAATGTCCTCCGTCCTGACGTGTCGGTTCTTCATAAGGAATGAACTGTCCATCATTTCGTCTCAGATTAAACTGTTGGACTATAGCGCCATATTTTGACCCTGTTGTTAATGCCAATAGTTTCAAAAATTCCCCTGCATTTAGGCAGTGGCTTTGAACCATGTCTGTCATTTCATTAACGAATGCATCAGAGTTGTCATTTGGATTCGGGAGTGATCTCGCAATCTCTCTGTATTCGGTTGGGGTCCATGGTCTGTACACAAAGATGGGATCATCACCCTGGACAGGCATTTCTACCATAGGATAGGTCTGAACTTGATAATTTAACAATCAACTATCTCCTCCTACCTTAAATCTGCAACAATCATCCCCTTCACCAAACAGCCAGGTATTGACAGTCTGAATAATGTTGTGTGTATGTATTTTTATTCTCTGTTCTCCTTATTTTCCTTTTATGCTTTTAAGTTGTTATAATGCGGATCTTTGATACTGTTTCCTTTCATACTTTTAAGTCCTTATGATGTGACGTGGTTTCCTCTAGTGCTCTTGGGTCCATGTGACGCGAACTGTTTGTATCCTTTGTGAAACGGAAGCCTGAAATGTTTCCAGAATTACCTATATAAGGACGAGAAGGACGGACAACGGGGCTTCTTGTTACGATCTAACCGCTGCTCTGGGAAGCTACGCTGTTTGGAACACTAACTGCACGGACGCCTGCTGCCTTACGTTTTTGGACCAGCTGGAACTTCCACTAACTTGGAATAGCCGCTGAGACGAACATTTGCTTGTTTGGGAATATTCGTTCAACATTGACTATTCACCGTTGTAGCGCAACTACTCTGTTCTTGAACGCCCATTTTGTGTTAGCTATTCTATCGTGTTTGTGTGTGAGATTAAATTCTCAGAAACGCAATACAATTGCCTTATAGCATTTTGCTGCTTTGAACAAAGGGAACATTAGTCTAAATTCATACGTAACAATAATTACAGGCCTTTTGCACTCACGCCGGTGATCATGAAGTACCTTGAGAGGCTAATTGCACGTCACAGAAGAGAATCACTCCCTCCCTCGCTCGTCCTCCACCAGTTACTCTCCAGAGGAAACCGCTCAACCGAAGATGCTGTCGCAATAGCGCTCCACACTGCCCTGGGCCACCTGAAACACCAAAGGAACTAACTATGAGAGGATGCTTTTCATCGACTTTAGCTGAGCTTTTAATTACATTTTCCCAGGTATTTTTGTTGACAAACTCTCCCTCCTTGGACTATCTCCTTCCATCTACTGGTGAATTAGACTTTCTTGCAAACAGTCCACAGTTTGTAAAACTTGGCCCACACCTCTCTTCCTCAATCACCCTCAGCACCGTGTCCCTTCAAGGTTGTGTACTGAGTTCTCTCTTATACTCTGTACATATACCATCCCATACCAGCCCATCACAGCAACTTCGCCATCAAGTTAGCTGATGATACCACTGTGATCGAGCTCATTTCGAAAGGAGATGAGTTTCCCGACTGAGATAAGATTACAAATCTGTCAAAGTGGTGTTCACCAAAAAAAAGCAAATGAAATCATCCTGGAATTCCAGCAGCGGCATGGGACCCGATTCCACTGTTCATCAATGGGGAGTGTGTGGAGACAGTCAACTTCTTCAGATTTCTGGGAGTCTACATCACAGATAAACTCAACTGGAGCTAAATACTATGGTGGTGGTGGAAAAAGCCCCAGCAGCGCCTCTCTTCCCAAGAGTGCTCAGAAACAATCTGAATGCAAAGCTGCTGCTATGTTTCTACAGAACCACCGTGCAGGGCATCCTCACATACTGCATGACAGTATGGTATGATGGGTGTACAGCAGCAGACAGGAAAGCGCTGGAATGAGTGCTCAATACCGCCCAGAAGATCACCTGCTGCACTTTGCTCTTCCAAGAGAACATTGGCAGGTCTCGCTATCACAGCTGAGCTACTAACATCGTGAAGAAGTCTTCCCATCCTGGTCACCACCTGTTTAACCTGCTGCCCTCTGGCAAGCATTACAGGTTTCGATAAACACGGACAAGCAGACTCAAAGACAGTTTTTTCTCTAGAGCCATCAACTCCTCAAACTTAACACCACTAAATGTAAACAGTACTGTAATCTATAATTATGCGACTGCACTTTCTTGCTTTTCTTAGTTCTCTGAGCAACACTGGAGTACAAATGGTTATTTATCTTAATGGGGAATAAGGGTTATCGTTAGTTAAATCCACTTTATTTATATATACTTTTTAAATAAATTTAATTCTTTTAGCAACAACTGTGCCTTGATTGTAAATATTTTTATCTGAGTTCCTTCACCTCATTTAAGATTGTTCTTTTTTTATTTTATTGGTTCAAGCACCTTGTGGAGAAGCGCTCATCTCGTTGAATCCACAGTCATATGACAACAAAGGCTTTTGATTGATTTTTGATGTGCTGTTGTAAATATATTTCTAAGGTACAGTGTGGTACCTGGTTTTTGAATGTCTTGGTTTTCGTACAAATCGGTTTTCGAATGGAAAATTTTGAGATTTTTTTTGCTTTGGTTTTCGAATTCAAACACCCCACAGCTGACCCACGACGATTTGTTGTTGTGCTTTTGAACGCTCCCCCGGAAAAAAAAATGTAAAAAACGTCACGTTATGCAGAGGAAAGTAGTAGTAAGTCTTTAATATTCTGACCAATGTAGCTTCTTAATTTTCGTGAACGAGCAGCAGTTAGCTGGCGATAGTGTTGGCGAGGAAGGGAGAAGATGTCGTCTGATGAGGCTGAAGGCAGGAAGGATGTCTCAAGTGCCGATATTAAAGCGATCTGCGGTAAATGGAATGACATCCATAATTTTATAGAACTTCATCACCTGAATAAAGCTGAATGTTGCAGAGCGCTGCAAAATTTTAATAATGTTATGAGCCACTTCAGAAAAGTGCTTAAAAGACGGCAGAAACAACGAGTTGTTCTTTGTGAAAAAGGGGCGAGTCACCCCCACTGAAGACATGAAACTGTTTTCCATTACTTTTTTCTTTTGTTCCATTAACCCTACCTCTAGTTGCAAGTTAATTTTTTTTTTTACGTTACGTACTTTCTGTGCAAATCAATAATTTGTTTTTCCCCCCTCAGTATTGCTTGTTTAAAGTTATTCTGTACTTTTGTTGAAAAAAAAAAAAAATGTTTACAAGGATGGGGGCCGAGCCGCTACGGATACGGCAATGCACTCCCAGCCTGGCATACTCTACTAGGCTAAAGCATACATTTTAAGCAAAAAATAAATACATTTCTTAAATGATTTAATTAAATAAAGTATTGAAACTATACATGGAGTTCCACTATGCATTTTATTATCAGAAAAAAAATGAAAAAATGCTTAAAAACAATTTTTTTAGGCTTGGAATGCATTATCATTTTCCATTCATTGTAATGGGAAAACGTGCTTTGGTTTTTGAACGTTTTGGTTTTCAACCAGGCTTCTGGAACAAATTGTGTTCGAGAACCAAGGAACCACTGTAAATATAAATTGTTGTACATCAGTGAGAAGAAAGGTCGACGGTCTCATTGTATTGTTCTTTTAAGTGTTTTGGATCTTTCTCTTTTTATTTATTTTTAGGTAATCTTGATCTGACTGGTCCTAAGCAGGTCTTCAAAGCTGAGAACAATCCCTGGGTCACTCCCATTTCTGACCAGTTCCAACTTGGAGTCTCACATGTTTTTGAATATGTTCGCTCTGAGACCTACAAATAGTATGTACAAGCACACTCCCACACATACACGTGCATGTGATTAGTGTATTTCACTTATCTGTTGTTGTAATGCAGAATTGATATTTGGTTATGCAGGGGAAAGTAGTCAGTGTTTTATATTCTGCTGTTGTTAGCAGTCACTGATTTGACAGGCGCATATACACCATCGCAGTCGCAAATCTGCACAGTCGAGCACAAAAAATCACGCGCGTAAAATTTGTTCAGAGTAGAAATGCATAGATATTGAAAGATGGTGTTTATTTTGTGTAGTCTTGCGCAATTACGCACTTGTCGCACACTCTCAGCACACATGAAAACAGATCCAGCACACTGAACCACAGCCTGACTTTTTTTTTTTTTAACACGGACGCACACGGGAGCTGCTACTCAGCCTACTTCTACTTCATAGTTTACCTGAACACACACCCGCAACTCTATATCTGCGGGCATGACTGGTGGACCACACCCGTAACTTTATATCTGCGGGCATGACTGGTGGACCACACCCATAACTTTATATCGGTGGGCAGGACTGACCACACCCGAATAATTTTCAAATGTGAGTGACTGGTTGTTTGGAATGGGCCCCGTTCTTGACACACTCGAGGTAACTCACTGATAATATGCCTTACTATGTCGATCAATTCCTTAAACGTGGACAATGTCGTACATTTCCAATGATCCAATAAACAATTATGTGAAAAAGTGTGTTTTTGCATAGTTTCGTGACTTTATGATCCTCAAGTATGTCAGTCAGACAAATATAAACCAAGTGAACTTTAAATACTTCTTTTAAATGAGTTCATTTATTATGGGGAAAAAAAACTTCAGTTACCTGGTCCTGTGTGAAGATGGACTTCTTCCCTAAACTTGTTGGGTCTCCTTAGCAACAACAATTGCAAAAAAGTGATTGCGATAACTTGTAATGAATCTCATACTGTGCCGTGGAGGAAATCAATAAAAGTTTGCACGGTTTCAATAAAGGGTTTCCAAATTTTGAAAATCCATTTTCTTAGCAACCCACAACATAGTCAAAAATAAACATTTCACTCAAGGTTTTTTTATAATCAATTCCAATATCGAACCTATGTACTAAAAGGCAGTGTGTGGAACTATCCTAGTTGTTTTGATCTTCAGTAATATGTCAGTGAAAAGTTAAATATAGCAATGTTAAAATACTTATGTGGGACCATTATCATGTCAAAAGTTTTTTGTCCACGTTTTAACTTGTTTTGGCAAAACTTTTTCTGACAAAATAACTTCGGAAGTAGTCTTGCTGGGAGCACCGCGAAGCATGCTGGATGTAAATAGCGTTTAAAGTTTTGTGTCAATTATGTCTTGAGTTATGTTTTGTTTTATTATGTTATGCTATTCTGTTTGCTGTGGTGTGATAGTTTTAGATTCATTGTGACACGGTGAGTGTGAACACATCTTGATAAATACAAAGACTAAATACTTGTGATGTAAATGTTTATTTACATACATTGACTAAAACACGGCAGTGGAAAAGGTAAAAAAAACAACAAGAAAGTCATTGTTTATATTTGTTGTCCTCCTGTTCACTCCATCCATTGAAGTCCTCGTCTTCAGTATCCGAGTTAAAGAGCTTAATGTCTCCATCACACAGCATTTTAGTGTCTCTGTTGCCCTCATCATTTTCAGCTGGAGACAATTAACGCTGAAGTTGTACTGGTCTCCTTTAGTTGCAGTCCAGCCCTTCTAAATCCGTTTGTGATGGTGGATTCTTTCACACTTATCCACGCATTTAAATTCCACTGGCATACCTCAGAGAAATACGATCTTCACATGCGGCCAGTTTTGTGAAAGATTTCTCGCCGCTGCTCATTCAAGCCTCCCACTCACCTCAGAGTTCTGCTTTAAAAGCACGATTCGCACTCATGTCCAGCAGCTGCAAACACTTTGTTGTACCTCCAAAAATCTTATATGGGCCCTCATACTCTCCAAAGTAAGCCACATATTTTGGGGTGAAAAATCCTCCGGAGCACCTACTGTAACACTCCGTCAGCCAGTCATTCAGCTTTCCAACATCGAGCATTTTTGTTAACTTTCAAAACTATGCCAGTTGGGAGTTTTACTTTTGGGATAGTAATACACTTAAAGGTCAAGTGTTGTCAAACGGATGATTTTTGGTGTACTATTAATGAAAAACCCACAGCCAATATGGTCCTATGTGTTTTTTCACCACAAAACATGACTTTGACATACAGCTTTTTGTAACTCCCATCAGGAAAATCCTCTCGAGGGATTTGTTTTCGAGAAGAAGCAGGAAGTGACGTACAGGACAGAGGCGCCCCGTAGTGGACTCATTTGTTTCCATTAGTTTTACCTCCGGGAAGGTAGCTCGTTGTTCCTTTGTGTTAGCTAAAATGCTGGCTCATTGCATTGCTGGATATTGGTTGAACACTCGGGAGAATGGAATTATCCTTCATAAGTTTGAAAGAGACCCTGTTCGTTGTGAAAAATGAATTGCACGGGTGCAGAGGACGAGAGCTTTGTGGGTTCCAAATAACAGGGTGGTGTGTATAGAACTCCAAAAAAAAAATTTGGGGCGGACCATGTAATCGGTCTCTCTCATTACGTAACAAAAGATCCGCGTATGAAATGTGTCGATGTGTACGTCGCCCAGCCAACAATGTCTCGATACTGTTCATCGCGTACTGCGGCGACTTTGAACATACCCCTAAAAGCAGCATAGCTAGGCTCCACCTTATCTTTATATGCCACCACGGGTGCCGAAACTCAGCCACACCGGCTGAGGCGCCACGGTTGGCGATAATAGCTTCTGCGAAGGCTGCGCATCGGGCTTTGCGACGGGGGCGGCTCTGAAGAACCCAGCCGAGAATGCGTTACTCAATCGCGTGCGCGCGTAAAGCGCCCCGGCTCGACTGTGACTGAAGCAGCACCGCTCGACTCTGTCATAAACCACACCGGCCGGCTGCGATGAGCCGCAATCGCTCATCTCGGGAGTAGATCAAACGGGATGCGTTTTTGCCGTGATCGGATATCATCTGAATATGACTGGAAACAATTGTGTAATATTGCCCTGAGGGCTCGAAACAATAGTGTAATATTGCCCCGGTAACTTCACTCAGTTGTGTGGTGTTGTCCTTTTCGAAAAGAGCTTCGGTGTCAGGAGGGGCGTCGGAAAAATGCGAATATCTCTGTTGTTCGGCTTTCAAAGTAGCAGGCACTGCGCGTTTTCAACGGCGGAAGTGACGATGACGTCAAGGACAGAGGACACGACTAATATTGCGACCACTTGGATGTCGAGGGACACTCAATTCTGCAACTTTGTGCATGGATGACGCGCTCTCCGCTCACTTTTTTTTTTTCCGTAGAGACATTGAAGTGAATACTGTTATGTATTTTTCATTACAATATCTATTTTAGAATGTTTATAGGGATGACACCCGGGCTTTAAAAATAACGATTGGTGGAAGCTTTTTTCCGGAAGCAGTGCAGCTCAAAACACACGTGAAGTGCATTCTCTTGTGGCCACTTGTTTTCACCAAAATGGATGCCGCCCCAGTCTTGTTCACAGTTCAAGTTACAGGCACGTTGAATGTTTAAGGAACGTCATCCATATTTATAATATCTGGTCCAATGGGATTTTCAGCTATTTTTGAGACAACAAATTTACAAAAGTTTCCAACATTTTCTTTGTAGTCAGAAGGGAGTTGTTGACAAACGGTCATCTGCGCCCTGATGGACAAATCTCTTTGTCTCGTGAAGCATTGGGTGGAAAACTGTGCCAAACATATATGAGCGTTCGTCAAACGAATTCCATAACAGGGACTAGACCAACCCTAACCCGGGCGAACTATGCAACCACATTTTCTAGAGCAGAGCAAAGCATTCTTCGTTCCAGGCAGAGCAGTAACTGAATTGGAGCAGAGCAAAGCATTTCTTCATTGCAGTCAGAAGCAGTTACTTAATACTATTTACAATTATTTCTACATTATCCTCCTGTTTATCCTACATTTGCTCAAATCCTTAAATCATCTAATAGATCACCCTTTCAGCTTGCACTCGTAGGAAAATATAGCACTAATTACTTATCTTCTGGATCAGAGAACAGGTCTGGAAGAGAAGTCATAACGTCATCATTGTTGTTAAGAATATCACTGTCATTACTCTGTTGTGCCAATAGTGGATATATTAGTGCCAATTTTGAATTTGTCGGGGCAATAGCAGTGGTTATAAGTTGGTTAAGCGATGCCTTTATGCAGGGAATACAACATCATCCACACAATGCAAGAATAGCTGCAATCAGCTATAGAAACTAGGACAGAGACACCAAATTTTTAGATTTGCCAAAGTTTTTTTTTTTTTTTCCCCCACCACTCTGACCTGGCTGATGTATTTACACCAGAGTGCTCCTTCATCTTTTGGTTCAGGGTGCGGAGGCCTTGAATGGCCCTTGTGCGTGACCCATCAGGTGCCGGGATATTTGGAATAAACAACACTGGTCACTGAACATTGAGCAGTCACCACCCTTCTCGGCCAGGAGCATGTTGACCGCAATGCGGTGCTGGAACGTCATGCGTGAGGTTGCAGCTGGTTGTTCCCTTATGGCAATAAAGCCTGCTTCCGTATAATTACCTAGTTTCTGTACATTGTAATGTATGTAGTTGATTCGGTCAACGTTTTTATTCAGAGTTATCCATAACAAGATGGATTCCCATCCTGCAGCAATCTCGTGAACCAACTTATACTCATCTGGTATGCCGTTGGGATGCCATTTGCATCAATGTATATCAGATCTCCATCTTTCCAAGAGGACCTTCGCCTTCGGGAGAACCCAAGGAGATGTCCAAAGATGGATGCGGCCAATTGTATATCCTCTGCTTTGGATGGAAACACAGTCACAGATAAGAGCAGTGATACCAGTGCACACAATCCTGCTGCATTTATCAGTGTGTCATACACCTTTTGACCACCACACCACCACAACACATCGCTGCATGGGGGCAGTGGGTTAGTTTTCAGATGGATATCATGACACCATGTTTTGTTGAGACTTCCCACCTTAAAATCTGACCCTGTATAGCTAACACAGGAGAAATTAGCCAATGCGACACTAGTAGAAAATATCAGTTTATCATTTACTGCCTTAGTTGTTGGATAAACACTTTTCCATTTCTGACAAATGGTGTTAGGAGTTGTTTTAGTCATTACCTCCAGGGTACATTGTATTGGGATTTCTGTTGGAATGACACGCATTAGTGGCCAAGAGCCCATGCATGTGATGTAACTATAGTTTACCTTGTTAGTTGCATTGTACATTAATAACAACCAGTTTTGTTTCCTATTTGTAAAAAAAAGATAATCATAATAATGAAAAAATGTTCCTCAGGCTTTTTTGGTTAAAATACTCCCATAGTATATGTACTCTTTTGTGTGGCATTTGGGTTTAAGGTAGCATTAAATTGGCAAATGGTGAGAAGAAAGTGGGGGTTTCCTTTAGCATAAGCCCATAGATGGAATCCCCAGCAATTAGGAATTGAAAAAGTGCTGAACTGATTCACTGAGAGGCACACATGGAGTCCTCCTCTCATGCCTCGGTGACTCCCGCATAATTGTTTACCAATGTTATTTGAAATGAGGTTGCGCCTCTTTATGTGTGGTAGGCATAGTTGACTGAGTATAATTATTGGTTCTGTAATTATGTATTTTTGTCAGTTTTAAAGGTGTCCAAAAGTAGCATATGAACAAAAATATCATTACGGCTGTCAATGTTGCACACCAACATGCTATCATATTATTTAGCCATTTTGAAGTCATATCGACCAAGTCACCCCAAAATGAGTCAAGTGTCTTTTAAATCTTCACCAGCCTTTATGTATTTTCAGATACTATAAATCTCCACCCACCGTATGCTGGACTTTGCTCACCTTTCCCTTGGGTGACTCAGCTAAGATGACAGTGTGTAAGGTGTATCCACGTGTTTATTTCTGCTATTTTGTCATTCAGCTCTTGCTCAGTCTATGCCAGTGTTCGGGTAAAACTGCATGTACAGTAGATGGTAATTCATAAACAGACATAGGATGAATAGACAAATGGCAGTAATATAGTTATTAAAGCACAGTAACTTGTCACATTTTTTTTTTCTGATGGTGTAGTGCAGGGATGTCAAACTCATTTCTCTTGTGGGCCACGTTGTAGTTCGGGTTTCCCTCAGAGGGACATTTCGAGTGACGGCAGCGTGGGATCGATTCCCGCTCAGTGATGGTGTCGATATCTGGACTACTACTGGCTGGCGACCAGTTTGGGGTGTAGTCTGCCGCTGCCCGAAGTTAGCTGGGATTGGCTCCAGCTCTCTCTCCGAATAAATGCAGAAGGGTTGCGTCAGAAAAGGCATCCGGCGTAAAAAAATCAAAACGACAGCTACTGCCGCACCACCATGACAATGGCACAAAAATGGCTTTACAGATCAATGCTGATAAAATTCCCAATTTGTTTCTAGTCCTATCAAATTGATGCATGTGAAATTTCCTAGTGACAACAATGGTTTTTTTTGTTTACACAGAATCCCCCAACTTTTTTTTTTTTTTTTTTGCATTCGTTGTCAATTAATAGCATTGGTATTATCTCTGGATCTGTGCAAACAACACAATCTTTTGGACACGTTTTTTGTATGTAGTTATCCAATTTGTTTTTTTTTTTTTTGGGGGGGGGGGGACATTCAGTGGTTCCCACAGGTACCACTTGAAAAGAAAAATGAAAATAACGGGTAGCGTTTTCATCCAACACCCAACAGGAAAATTTAACTGTTTAGTCTCAATGATGACAGCAGTCTCACTCCCATGTGTAACCGGACTACAGCAACCTTGGCAGTGGGAATGAGAACAGCTATCTTACAAGTGGCCAATAAAAACAAATTAGTTTTGTGTTAACAATGGTGTTAAAAGCAATAACTTTCTTACAATCAACAAATGAACTCAAGTACCCCTTTTTGCAATTTTTTAAGCTGTTTGGGTTTGTTAATAACTCCTGAAAGGGACCCACTTGTGTTTTTTTTTTTCCTTCATCATTTGTGTATCTCTCATTGTGTGGAAAATATTGGTAATTTGTATGGTCTCCCAAACAGTGTTTTGAATGGAATGAGACCCTTACGTGCTTGTAATGTATGTATAGTTAGACTAAATCTATCATTGTGTCCAAATTGCCCCTACGTGTGATTGTGAGTGCGGCTGTTTATCTCCATGTGACCTGCAATTGGCTGGCAACCAGGTCAGGGTGCACCTTGCCTCCTGCCCGTTGACAGCTGGGATAGGCTCCAGCCCTCCCCGCGACCCTTGTGAGGATAGGCGGCTAAGAAAATGGCTGGAGGGATGAATGGATGTGTAGCTTGAGGAAACTGACCACGTTTTGGATGCACATTCCCTTGTGGATTATGTCTCACATAGATCAAACGAGCCCTACAAAAAAAGTGTTTTGCATACAAGTTAAATCCATGGATCATGTAATGCCTTTGTACCAGGGCTACCATTCCCCCTGTTGAGACCTCAGACTTCCCATGGCTCAAGATTGCCGCCCACTTAAAAAATGTTTTTGGTAGAATTTTTTTTTTTGTATCTGTGCTGACATAATTCCCATTTTGTAATGTAGTACCTTATTTTTTCCACATTTTTAGTTCTGCTGCTAAGCTTTGTTGTTGCATTTTGTTTAACACATCATCTCAAAGTATGTCTTCGTTTGTTCCATGGTCAGCTAATCCCATAAAGGTTTTGGCTGCTGCTTCTTTTGCCGTTTTATCTGTAAATCCATTTCCTAATGATTCTTTGTCTGTATTTGATGTGTGTACTGCACATTTACATATGGCTATTTCTTTTGCTAATTGAACTGCTATGAGCAAATTTTTTAGTAGCTCTGCATGTGTCACTGTGTTCCCTGTAGTTGTCGCTATTCCTCTATTTTTCCAGTATTGTCTGTGTAGATTGTGATACCACGATGCATACAGCAGCATCCGGTCTCAGATTGTTTAAGACTGTCCAATAAGATGTTGTCTGTACAGTTCAGTCGTCCCAATCTAAATCTGTCCAATGAGGAACATTTCGTACGACCAAAACAAATTGTCCCAAACTCATCCACTCCCGTTGTAATGACGTGTGTGGTGGTGTCCATTCCTTGTGTAGTGCATTTCGTTTGTCAGTCAGTCTTGTTCCTGCCACCACAACTGATATACCATCTGAGTTCAGATAATCATGATTTTGTCTGGTGTGGACTGTTACTGAAGTTTACAGTGTCTTATCCTACATAGTCACATGCAATGAGTCACTTCCTACGTCATTTTGTGGTTGTTCAATCATGTCTCGAGCCGTTTGCAGCAAGAAATCTCCTGTTCTTGTGGGAGGTTTGTTTGGAATACCTAAGGTTTAATATTAGAGTGCTGGATTCCCATTTTGTAAGATAAATATCTTATACTGTCCTCCCAGTAATTCCTTTTTTTCTTTTTACTTCTATTTTTCCTGTCAGAGAGGGAATTAAGCCCAGTCCTAGTTTCAGCAAGCCATCTCTTCCCAACAAACGTACGGGGCAAATTAAAAAGTTGCATTTTGGGAGCATTACTTGTGACATTTTTGATGGGGAGATGACTGCTCTCTTCCTCATCTGCGGCCACAATTATTACATTTTTCGCATAAAGCTCGATAAATTTTTCCTTTCTCTGTCAGAAATTTTCTTTTTCTTATTTTGTAGCACTCTTTCTGCGTGTAGTGCTTGGTTAACGTATTGTTAGAGGCTGCCAGTCTGTTTGTCAAACCCAATGTTTTTCAATCCATTGTTTTGTAGGATTATTTGAATTTGCATGAAGAGCATTTTTTAATTGCCCTTGATACACACTCCCTGGAGTGTGATCTTCAGGAATGCCACTGTTTGCTTTAAAACATGCAGTCATTCCAATTCTATATTCTTCAAATGGTTCATTCATTTATTTTGCTCTTCCAATGGCAGAACAATTTGCTTTTTTAGCAGAGGTGCGCGATATTAACCCTCGTACTCCTTGCTGCTGTGAGAAAGTACTTTGCTGTGATCCAAATTTATTGTACTCCCACACCATTTAAGATTTTCTCAAGTTCCCTGGACAAATTATGTTACATCAACTTTATGAGATGTGATACCTTTTATTGCCGTTTTCACATCATCTTGAGTCCAGCTTTTTTTTTTGTGTGTGTGTGTTTCTCTCATTTCATCCTGCAGGTTAACTATATATATTTTTGTGTGTATGTTGAGCTGGCCAGCAAAGTCATATTGTGTTATCCACAAATTTAGATGTTTTGTTTTAGGAGGACATTGGCTTTCTACAAATTTCTAGTCCTTACACATTTTTTTTTTCAGATGTTCTGTTTGAACTATTTTGCTATTTATCAACTATTTTGCTATTTGTTTTTCCCCTGTTGGAGTCATTGGTTCACCTAGGGTGACTATACTGACTTCCCCCTGAACAGGGTGACAATTACGTTCTGTTTGAGGTAATTCTCACGCTTCTACCACAAGTGGCGGAGAATTCTTACCTCTGCATCCTCAAACAGTTGTCACTCAATTTCCTGTTCAAATGAGGTAGCGAACCTTCACTCGCACTTTTACACATGCACATGTTTCACGGAGCTCACGTACAGGACACACCTAGCCCATTTCTCAGTTTATAGACTAATTAGTCTACTCGATAGTGACTAGTATTCTCGAGGTTTGGTTCTGCCGCAGTCACCCAGACGCCCATTCACTCAGTCCTCATGAGTGTGGGAGTTTCCTACTCACCAGAGGTGCCTTTACTTCCTTCGGCTTCTCGTCAACCCTCAGCCTCCAGATGCAAAGTCGAGGCCCAGTCCCGGAAAGGGTCTCGAGTGCCGTGGCCACGGTCTTTTCCTGGACATCAACTCAGCCCCTGGAAACCTCATGTATCTTGAGATCCGGCTCGAAGGACCAAGTAAATTTCAGGTTCACCAATCAGACATTCATTAAACAGGACAAAAAAGGAAGCAAAGACACCAGTTCAAGTCTCGCGAGGAGAGAGGAGAGGAACTGTCTCGTACAATTCACCACTGCACTCTGATTATCCTCTCCTCAGCACCTCTATTTATTTAGTTTTAAGACGCCTCTTATTTACATGGATGTTACAAAAAGGAGACGGCAAGCAAAACAGTTGGAAACAAAGTGTACATGTTTGTTTAGTGCTTGTGCATGTGTGGAAGATTGCTGAATACATGCGTGGTCATCATTTCTTTAACAGGCAGCAGTTCTAACAGTTCTGATGATTAGATGTTTTTGTTCTTGATATCTCCTGCTAGGAGGCTGCCACATTATCTAGAGCAGAGCAAAGCATTTCTTTGTTGGAAGCAGATGTATGATAATTATGATCACAATTATTCCTACAATGAGCAAAGTTCTTTCGGAGGTGGGAGTTGAAATTCCTTCTGACAGGGGAATCTGCCAGCTGTTCCCAGCAGATCATCACAATACGTAGGGCGCTGCCACGTTGAACCGGCATCTTCCTCCACCATCGGCGCCAACACCACGAGGTGGTGATAAGTTGACAGCTCTGCCCCTCTCTTCACCCGAGTGTCCAACACATGCGGTTGCAAGTCCAATGACACGACCACAAAGTCCATCATCGAACTGCGACCTTGTATGTCCTGGTGCCAAGTGCACATGTTGACACCCTTATGCCTGAACATGGTGTTTGTAATTGACAATCGGTGACGAGCACAGAAGTCCAGTCACCAAACAACACTCAGGTTCTGAACTGGGGAAGGTTGGGGGGGCATTCTTCCCAGTCTAGCCCTTCCAGGTCTCATTGTCCTTGCCCACGTGGGCATTGAAGTCCCCCAGGAGAATGATGGAGTCCCCACAGCAGGCCTAGCCACCAGTCACTCGCCTTCAAGCCCCACCTCCAGGTCTGGCTCCGGAGGGGGCCCCGGGTGACCCACGTCTGGGCAAGGGAAACAGATATCCAATATTTGTAGTCGTCATAGGGGTTTTTGGAGTCGTACTTTGTCTGGTCCCTCACCTAAGTCCTTTTTGCTATCGGTGAACCTACAGGGGGCATGAAGCCCCAGATAACTTAGCTCCAAGGATCATCGGGAAACGCAAACCCATCACGATAAGGCGACGGCTGGAGGAGGGGCGTCGCTGTGCCATGTAATTAAATTTCAGATGTTTTTGCTCACCATAATAGATTGTTCTCTAAAAAATATTTAGTTTTTTAATTTCATACTTGATAAATGGGCAGGTACTCCAGACACCCAACTATTTTGTATTTTGTTATTCCTGTATTATTAGTGTATATATGTCAATTTTTTTTCACTTTATTTTCATTTTATTAACCCTAACCTAAAATTCTATTTTTATCACCCCAGTCTCTATGGCAGACACATGCAGGCCAACCCAGAACCGCCAAAGAAGAGCAACGACAAGAGTAAGAAGATCAGCCGCAAACCACTGGCAACCAAAAACAAATAAAAACCATAGCTGGGACACTTTGTAATATATTAGCAAGCCAAACTCTCTGCATGTCCCTTTCAGTAGCTTTATTTTAAAACAATGTACAGCACAAGGAAATGTGCACAGTATTTTAAGATATATTGTTTCATTTTTTGATACGACTATGTTGGAGTCTGTGGAGTCAAAGGCAAAGTGAAATAATGAAAAAAAATCTCAAGCATATATCACAAGCATCAATATTTTTTCCATTATTTTGCCTAAGAAAAAAGCCCTAAAAAGCCCCATTGTTAAGGCTCGTCTTTTACCAAAGGATATTTTTCCATGCGTTTTCCTTTCTTACAAAAATGTTTTATTTTGCCTCTCTTCAGCTTTAAAAATATGAACTCACCAATCAAGATTACAAAAAATGCTTTTCATGGTATTTTGTAATTGAAGACTTGTTCAACATTTTTTGTAATTTCAGTCAGCTTGCCAGTATATTCTTTTACATTGTATTTAATGTGATGAAATATAATTCAGCCTTTCAAAATAAATGTGTCCTGTAATTGTAAATGATTGACAGAGCACAAAGTGATAATTTTAAAGTACCTCTCTCCAGTTATTTTTTTTTTATATATTTTAGTCAACTTTTGGCTTTAATTTTATTTGAAGTTCTTTAAAAGTCTTCCTTTTCTTCTTTTCCTTTCGGTTTGTCCCATAAGGGGTTGCCACAGCATGTCATCTTTTCCATCTACACCTATCCCCTGCATCTTCTTTCTCACACTAACTGCCCTCATGTCTTCCCTCACAGCATCCATCAACCTTCTCTTTGGTCTTCCTCTTGCTCTTTTGCCTGGCAGCTCCATCCTCAGCACTATTCTACCAATATACTCACTCTCTTGCCTCTGGACATTTCCAAACCATATAAGTCTGCTCTCTCTAACCTTGTCTACAAAACATCCAACTTTGGCTTTCCCTCTAATGAGCTCATTTTGAATCCTATCCAACCTGCTCACTCCTAGAGAGAACCTCAACGTCTTCATTTCTGGCATCTCCAGTTCTGCTTCCTGTTGTCTCTTCAGTGCCACCACCTAATCCGTACCCCATGGCTGGCCTCACTACTGTTTTATAAACTTTGTCCTTCATCCTAGCAGAGACTCTTCTGTCACAAAACACACCAGACACCCTCCGCCTCATGTTCCAAGCTGCTCTGCTTGGACCCGTTTCTTCACTTCCTTACCACACTCACCATTACTCTAGATTGTTGAACCCAAATATTTGAAGTAATCTAATCCTTAGTGCGGCAAACCATGCAAACCCCCACCCCAGTCTGTTTGGTGACTGTCCAGGCCACCCAGAGACAGTAGCTTGGCTGAGCAGTTCAGGAAGTCTGCTCGGGCAGCAAGCACCAGGGTCCGTACGGGGTGACTCAGGTGGACGTCCGCGAGGAGGGTCCCAATGGCAAAGCAGGAACCATACTGGAGCAGGTGACAGCTGCGGACGAAGCACCACCGAGGCGTGGTCGAGAGGTGGCGGCAGCTGAAGGTTGAGGACCACCAAGACGTGGTCGAGAGGCGGCAACTGCTGATGCTGGTCGAGCACCGCCAAGCGTGGTCAGGAGGTGGGGCCAAGGTGTGGTTGAGAGGTGGCGGGTGATGGTGGTGGTGCTGGTCAAGCACCGCCGAGGCGTGGTCAAGAGGCACTGGCTGCTGCTGCTGGTCGAACGCCGTCAAGGCATGCATGGGTGTGAGGCGGTGGCCTCTTCTGCTGGTCAAATGCTACCAAGGCATGCATGGGTGAGAGGTGGCGGCGGCTGCTACTGCTGGTCAAACGCCACCAAGGCATGGGTATGAGGCAACTTGAGCACCGGCGAGGCATGGGTGAGAGATGGTGTGCGCGAGAGGCGGCTTGGGCTCAGGCGCTTTCGAGGCATGTGCAAGAGATGGCTGGGGCTCGGGCTCCGCTGAGGCATGGGCAAGAGGCAGCTGGAGCTCGTTGTCCACAAAGGCATGGGCAAGAGGCGGCTTGAGTGCCACTGAGGTGTGGGGGAGAGGCGGTGTGGGCGAGAGGCGACCCGGGCTCGAGCAGTGCTGAAGAATGTGCAAGAAGTGCCTGAGGCTCGGGCTCACCAAGACATGGGCGAGAGGCAGCTAAGGCTCGAGTTCAGTCGAGGCATGGCAGCCGGAACTCGTCCTTCGCCAAGGCATGGGGAAGAGGTGCCTGGGGTTCCAGCGCGGCTGGGGGTCCGGTGGAGCTGATACGTGGGCAAGAGGCGGCTGAGTTTGTCCTTTTTTGTGGCTGCCTCAAACCAGACTGTGATGGAGCTATACAGTACTGGTTGGATGACCAGTGTGTAGAACTGTCTCAGTAGCTCTGGTGACAGGCCGTACTTCCTCAGAAGCCACAAGAAGTACATCTTTTACTGGCTTTTTTTGAGGATGGGTTGATGTTGGTCTCCTACTTCAGGTCCTTTGAGACTGTAACTCCCAAGAACTTGAAGGTCTCAACAACTAACGATATAGTTGGGCAGCGTGAGAGGGAGCTGTGGTGGAGGATGACTACTGAAGTCCACAAACATCTCTACGGTCTTTTAGTGTTCAACACCAGGTTTATGCTATGCTGTACCCTTGGGTCAAAATCTTCAGAACTGAAATTCTTAGTATGACCTCGGTGGAGATTACAGTTCTATCTCGCGATGTCTCCAGATGACTTCAATTCAATTGAGGTGTTGCATCACTGTCTAAAATGGACACAAAACTGCATGAACGAAACCTTTCTGCAATTAAACCACAACAAAACCGAGATAATTGTTTCTGGCACTTTAGAAAAGAGGATTGCTCTCCCCAGATGGCAACATGATCCGTGCCTTTGGACTGGGACTGCCTTACTTGTCTCCGCTCCCTACAGAGACAAACAACCAGAGGGACACCTGATTTGTCTCACACAGATGCTAAATGAATCACCAGCCGTCCAAAAGAGCTCATCAAAGTGGAGATTAGGAATCCTACCTCATCATCTGGACTTTTCATCAATTAGCAGCTACCTTAGAAACCTGGCACACAGAGATAAACAGGGCCATTTTGTTCCTAGTCTTTAGGACAATGGCTGGAGCATGACAACAGTGCCACCAGTGATTGTATTTCTGCAAATGTTAATGTATGATGTCAAATCTAAACTGGATGAGGCATTTCACAAATGCCACATTGCAAATATTACAGTATTTTCGACAATCGCAAACAGTTGAAACATTCATTTCAGGGAATAAAGAGAATGTGCATGTGACAATGGAAGGCTGGAAACTGTTCTCGTAATTTTATATCCATCGATCCATTTTCTTAGCCGCATATCCTCACAAGGGTCGCGGGGAGTCTGGAGCCTATCCCAGCTGTCAAGGGGCAGGAGGCGGGGTACACCCTGAACTGGTTGCCAGCCAATCGCAGGGCACATGGAGACAGACAACAGGCACACAAACACACATAGGGGCAATTCAGATGTCCAATTAATGCATGTTTTCAGATGTGGGAGGAAACTGGACAGCCCTGAGAAAACCCATACAGACACGGGCAAAACATGCAAACTCCACAAAGGTGGGGTTAATATTTTATCCCACTGCTATCCCACAAACTAATACCAGGATGGAAAAGTAATAAGGGATGGTTT